>NW_006436811.1:20222183-20234179 GCF_000325575.1 Pteropus alecto | reverse complement strand
AACCTCTTTTTGCCTCAATTCTGGATATTAAATTATTTTTTGTGCTTTTTGTGTTGAAATATTTAACAGTTTAGATTTTGAACATTAAAAATAAAAGAAAGAAAAAGGAGATTCTAAAGATCATCTTCTCATTTTGTAGAAAAATAAATGATGTCTAAAGAAGGTGAAAGATATGCCTGATTTTATAGTAGCACAGAGAACAGTCTAGAATTAGAACCCAGCCCAGGAAAAATGACTCAAATGTTTTTACAGAGCAGAAGGTTATCTTTAGTGTTGTGCATTTTCTGTCTCCAAGCTTCAAGTTACAATTAGAGAACTATCAATTCCGTATACCAATTATCGAACATGATGGACTTCAAATTCTCTTCCATGGAACCCCCACATTCTTCTAGGGGTACCATAAGTGTTTGATTTGGCTTTGTTTAAAACTATCTATTTACCCATGTAAATGTAGATCCTACGTTGGGTTATTGGTAGAGCCCCAGACCCAAGAACAGGGGAATCAAATTCTCTCACATCCTTTCATATGGTGCTTAACCTCCCATGAGATGTAATAAGTGACTATAAGTCTATTCCACTCCATAAGAAATGAAAGAGCCTAAGAGGAAGAAAGTTCAAGGGAAAGTTGCCATGTGTGCCTTTCCAACCATAGATGACAAGCCCAACATGTGGCACCAGGCCCATTTATAGAGTACAGAGCTTGAGGCACATAGAAATTGGTATTTTACTGACTCCTGAAAAGTCTAAAGGATAGAGTCTCACTGTCCAATAAAAATATAATGCAAAACTATGTAATTTCAAATTTTCTAGTAGTCAAAAAACAGGTGAAATTAGCTTAAAAAATATATATTTCATTTTACCCAATATATTTAAATAGTGTCATTTTATCATGTAGTGATTATGAATGAAGTATTTTACATTATTTTTCCATTTTAAGTTTACACAATCTGATGTATTTTACATCAGATTTACTTGTAGACTATCTAAAATTAAACTAGCTACACTGAGGCGCTCCACACTGTGTCACTAGTGGTTACCATATTGGATAACACAGAGTTGGAGTAAGTAGAAAGATTCTTCTGCCTGCCTAGAAAAGGTACAATGGGCTTATTGGAAACTGACTGCTCATCTAACAATGATGGGAAAAACAAATGTGTTTTTCAAAAATTAAATGTGGACCCTGCAGAAGAGAGGTTTGTGGTCTTTCTAAATGAGGTCCATGCAAGAGATCTTGCTTATACTAAAAAGTGTAAGATATCTCCTTAGAAGCTAAGACAGCTATATGTAGCCCACAGAAAAAGAAGCACTGCTTAGGTAAAGAGAGATAAAAATTCTCCCTTTGGGAATGTCTGGACATTTCCATTGGGGACAAAAGCTCCCTATGCAATGGGATTCTGTGGTGCCAGAAGGCACTGTCTCCAGCTGATAACCTACCTCACCTCTGGCTCCTGCTCCAACTTGGAGGAGCCACAATGTGTGCCAAGGGAGTGGAAGAGGAGGTGGATGGAACTAAGGAAAAAAAGAAACTGACTTTACTCTCCTATCCCTATTCCAGGCTTCCAAGCTTGGGTCAGGCTCACATCCGGCAAGGGAGAAGCTTACACTGAAAAAGAGTTTAAATTCTGATTACCAAATTAGCCAGCCATAATTGGTTATTAAGCTGGTCTAGAATGTTAATGCCAAAGAAAAACACAACTTGTTTATTATGTAGCTATGTCTGGAAAGACTATGAGAAAGAACATGTTCACAAAGTGAGTATAATAGAGAGTGGTGAAAAATAATAAAATTGCTATCTGCTTACACTCTACCAATCCCATTATGTTTGATAATCCATTTTACCTATATTGAAATTGTAACAAAAAGGACTTATATGTATCATAAAACAAATACTAACATATTAACTATTTTTTCCAGAAATGCACACTATAACTGAGATTATATTTTTTTCTGCCGTCTTTGTTTCAGTTCTGAGTACTCTGAAGTTACAAAGGTAAGTATAAAAATGTTTATTATTTGCAATTACACATGGCAAGAAGGATTTCCTTAATACCGTAAAGTCCTATATATCTGGTTATTTTATTACTTAAAAACATATATGAGGGTGGTAATCACACAATAGAATATGTAGATATCAAATTATAATGTACACCTGAAAATTATATAATTGTATTAACCAATGTTACCCCAATAAACTTAAAAAAAAAAACATATATGAAGTGGAACACTGGCATTACTCCTAATTTAAAAATCGTATGTTTACTTAAATTGACTCATTATGCTTATCAGATAACTTTATAAGTAAATATTAAAATTTTGATTTTAGTAATTCAATTTATACTAATAAAGCATTAATTTATCAGCTTAAAATGGGATTATTGTTTTAAAAATGGATTATGTTTTGAGCACTCTTTTAAAAATCACTGATCTACTTTTAGATTAATATAGTCAGTTTTTCGATTTGTCTGGGTCTGGGCAACTACGCATCCCTGGGTTATGTTCTTCCACTGCCCACAAAGTTAGAATAGAATCATTACAATATAGCTGTAAGAAAGTTATAAGTAGGTAGGTAAACCTCTTTCCAAATTAATTATATAATGTACTTCAAAACTACTAGTTTTGAATTTCTCTATTCTTTTGGATTATTCATCGTCTGGCTCTTTTTCAGCAGACTCTCTAAAATGTTAAATGACGACCTACTCTCTTGAAGAAAAAGCCTAAGTTTTTCAACCCAACTCTTAACACTCATTCTTTACAAAACCAAACTTACCTCGACATCTTTATTTTCACCCCTTGATTCTCTAATCTTCTACTCCATATATCTAATCTCCAAATCTAATCTAGTACTAATGTTCCATCCAAATTGTTTTTACACATCTTGTTTTATGTAGGATATCTTTCTATTTTAATTCAGTCCATTGACTTGATAAGGTCCATCCCAAGTTCATTTTCACCCTTTTGACTTCTATACTCATAATACAACTTTATATTTCAGAGGAACAATGGGATACAATATGCAAACACTGAGCTTGAGAATGAGTCAGGGAATCTGAGTTTCCATCTCTAGTGGGTCATTAGATACGTTTTCTTGGTTAAGTGATTTTTAGGGTTTCACTTAAAAAATCTTCTAACTTTAATCCTAATAATATACATTTCATTATCACTTATATGAGCTACAGATAAAATTTAACACATTCACACTTTAAAAAAATTACTCCATCAAAACTGTACTATCTCAAGGAAAATTCTTTTACAGTGCTTAGCAGGGTATATAGCAATGATTCATGTATTCAAAAACATTAATTATCTAGCACATCAAGAGGGAAATTGTATTTATTTTTTATTTGCTTGATTGAATTCATTCATTAGCTAGATTTTCCCCAAACACAAAATACTTTCTGAGAATAAATTAAAAGCTGTAGTACCTAGCCTAAGTTTATTTTAATTCAGTAACAAGAAATTATATGTTGTGGGTCTCATTATTAACACTTTTTTTAAGTTTATCTCAGTAATATCAGCAAGCTAATTTAACTCTTTTCCCCTCTAACCATGACTTACTTTGGAAAACTTTAAAAGCTAATTCGTTTTGTGCATTGTTAGAAAAGAGCCTCCCCATACAGTCAGGCTATCTACGGCAAGTGGTCTATGGTGACGTTTTTAATAACTAATGTTCAGACAGGTCATGAGTTTAAGAAGACAATTCGTATATACTTTTAGTGGCCAAATAAATACAGTATTTTATATGCTCTTTCTCTTCATTATAAAGGTAACGCCTGCTCATCGTGAACAACTGGAAAATAGAGATAAGAAAACTAACAAAATCACTTGGAATCATAATGCCTAAAGATAATCATTGTTAACATTTGATGAATTTACTGCTGCTCTTTATTTGTGTACATACACACATATTCACAAAGAGAAAACTGGACTCAAACTATTGATGTTATGGGTACTGCATTTTCTTTGGTTTTATTTTCCCATGTCTTACAAATATAATTTTAAAGGTTACATAATTTCTTGTCCTACAGTTAGAGATAAGCCAAAAAAAGCCAATTTAGATTTTAGCATTAATCAAAAGGGATTTAACCCCCAAACCACACCTGTTGTTCTCATGCATTAGCAGGATTCCCTGAACCACCACATGGAGAAGAGCTAATTAGGAAGATCTGACTAGGACACTAAAAAACATGCCTCTAATTTGTTTGGGGATATTTGTTAAAGCAGTTTAGGTAATCCCAACTGAAAGAATGTGGTTTGTTTGTTTATTTTTATTATTTTTTAATGCCTACAGCACTTGGTCTTCCTAGGTGGTCTCCCATCCAAGTGGTTTATTATTCAAATCTAGGCCTATACTTTACATTTGTTTGTCCAAGTCAAGATTGTAATAAAATATACATATAGAATTTTAATTAAATTTAGGCTCATAATACTTTCACATCTAAAATTTAGTTAATTCACTCATAATTTTTCATTTTCTCCTTAAAGGTTTCAAATTTTAACATTTATCTATACAAATATTAATTTTCAATAAACAATTCAATCTTTCCATGGGCTAGAATAGAAAGTACTATGATCACATAAATCATCAAAGTCCAGTTTGTAAAAGCATATAGTAAATGAAAAATAAAATAATACTAGGTTCTAAATATATCTCTCTTGGATACTTGATTTGTCGACATAATATTATAATAGGAAAAAAACTATTCTTTAGCTAGTGAGAATATTCTACAAAAATTATGAGGCAAAACAATGATAAAAGAGAAATACAGATGTTTTTAAGGAGGTCTACTATGATATTATTAATCTAATAATATGGGTGGACAGGATGTGATGGATGAGTTGAGCTGGAGACCAGTTGCTAGACCCAATATTAGGACATATTCAACGGGCTGGCTCACACTACCTAAGTACCCTGAAAGAGCAAAGCCATGAGAACACCCTTTCCTTTGGACATCAGCACTGAGCTATGTCCTCTGTGAAAGAGAGAAGAGTCCAGCTCATTTAGAAGTACTTCCAGTTTTACAGTATTATAGAAGACCAAGGCATTACCCTTTCTTTCCTTTCTACTCTTCATATTTAAAAAAAAAAAAGATGGGGAATATGTAGAAGCTTTTTTTCCCCCCGAAGAAGATTTAGAAATCTTGGCCCAAAAATGTCAAATCCATTTTCATTTAACTTCTAGAGAAACTATTAATTACTCTTTGTGCAAGAAGAAAAAGATGTGAATAAATGAGTGTAGTCATTTCACCAAAATACATTTCAGCCTTAATGTAAAATTCCAGTACTCTGTGGTAGAATGCCTTCTTAAAGATAGAATAGACTAGGTTGTTTTTAAAGAAAATCTTTAATAGTCTTGTGCCAGTAGCAGTGTAGATTCAAAATGCAAATTAACACATATCGATTCAGCAATTAGTAACTGTTGACATATAATATTAATATATTTCCCAGAAGACTTGACACATATAATATACATATAATCCTTAAAGTAATAGATTCATATATTAACTACAGATTGCTACTAGTATGTAATAGCAATAGTACTATTGCTAATAGTATAGATTGCTAATAGAATATATTGTTAGTATATCTGTGTATATGTTATACATATATTCATAAAAGTGTTTCTATATATATTTTAGTGTATTGAACTTGTGGTCCACAATTTATTTATATATAAGTAATTATAATATATTTATATGTTATATACAATAATAAATTAAATTAATTAATTCATGGCCCACAATTTATTTATATATAAATATGTAAAACTAAGTGGGCTACAAATTTAGCACTAATAGGCAAATTAACTACAGTGGCAAATACATCTCATTTTATATGCGTTCTCGGTCGACTATTATAAACAACTTTTTAAGTAAAAAAAAAAAAGCTCATTTCCACAACTGCTGACATGCTTTTCAGGATTTTTGTTTGACTACTGCCAATTCTAGTCCCTAGATTGGAATAAATGCAGAGCCATCTGTTCTGACGTGGCTGTTGCAACAGTTCTAGGCTCACTGAAGCAATTATTTCTATTACCCTTAGTACTCATGATATGCTTCGCTTTGCAGCATCCCTACTGAGTAAATTGAGCCTAACTTGTATCATGAACAGAATTAGGTTAAGATCTTGGTAAAAATTCTATGTGCCAGAATAGCTAAATCCTTTCAGCTTTAAGTCTCCCAAAATGTTTACTGGCGATTTGAACTTTTTATGCCATTCCCAACTATTTTCCCTCCATTAGCAAATGACTTTTGTATGTAGAATATGGGGGTATCTTTAATTATGTTAAAATATTATAATTATAATGCTTAAATTGAGAGAAAAATAGGGGAAAATTATAGTGTATTAAGCAAATTTTTGTTGAGCCTTATAATTCATTTAAACTAAATGGTGCTGTGGACATAACTCATGACTAGCCTTTTTAGGAAAGTAAGTTTTAAAATAGGAGGTTGAATTTAGGCATGTAATCAGAGTTGTCATTAGGAGATCTTGAAAAGAATATCAGACAGAATATGAAGTAAAAATGGTTTTGCTGGCATAATACAGAAGCTTCCGGGCTGCAAGAGATCATTTTGATCAAAGACTGTGCATAACTGATCTAGAAAAATTAATGATAACTTGAGTAAGTGTCCACAGTATGTAACAGTGGAGAACACAAATATTCTAGTAGCTCACTCCATTATTAGTATAAGTTTTGAGGTTTTACAGTATGACAGATCATAAAAAGGGTAAAAAATAGCTTTAAGAGGCCAAGATTTAAGGAATTTATGAAATTACTAGAACATAGAAATGAGGTGAAGGTTGAATATTTGAAATCCTTTGAAAGATATGTTTCCAAAAGGTAGGTTACTCATTTAAAATGGTAAATCAAATAAGATGGGATATTAAAAAGTACTGTTGGAGATATAAACCACATATTTTAAGGCATTATCATTATATTAACAAAGGATGTGCAGAAGCTCAGCAGAGGTGATGAAAGTCTGGTGAGAAGTGGATGCTCAGATTGGCAGTATAATGCTGACTTAAGCGTCTAGAACCAACAAGTAAAGACAGAACCTTGAGATGCCATCCTGTGGTTTTCAGAAGCCAGGAGTCTGTAAGCCCAGAAATTAATTGAGATGGCAAACAACAAGCTGGTGACAACGAAAAATCCCCCAAATCTAAAAAAGACAGAGCAATGAAAACAATAATGGAGATCTCCAAAGATGGGAGATCATGTCTAATTTGTTTACCAAAGTAGCCATAATGGCTGGACGAGTCAGTGTTTGGATTCATTGGTAGTTAACTGATAAAGGTATGAATAAATCAGAAATAAATAGATGAGGAATTGACTAACCTACTTATAGTTACAGTACATAAGGAAGTAATACATAAGTAGGTCTCTAGTCAGGATAAAGTGGAGGTATAATCATGCCTGGTAGTACGAAGGGACTCAGTAAACTAGGAGCTAAGAACTGAATAGATAAAATTGTGGAAAGAGGGGCTACCTGGACCTAGGTCTGGACATTTGGAGGGAGCCTGGAGGAAGGTTGGAAAGATAAGGATGGGGGAGGCAGGTGGCACCTGGGGAGGTGGGAGGCAAGATGGAGAGAAGTAGAAAGGCTCAGAAAGCTAAAAGTCAGTGAGCCAAAGTAAAATCAGAATCCATAGTTTTGATTTATTGGGTAAAACTCCTAATTTTTTTTTAAAAGTAAGTACTAGCTATTGGTTGCTAGAAGACAAAGAGCAGTAGCCCCTGGGTTAGTAAAGTTGAGTCTTATCTAAGGTAGAGAGCTGGTTAGAAACACAAATGACATAAACAGAACACACTTTATTTCTGGTCTTTGTCCCAGTCTCATGTCTGGAAAATAAATGTTGCAGTGTGACACAAAACTTTCTTGAGATAGGAGGGCCAGATCATGAATGATGTGTACTTTATCTACAGAGATCCTTTGTGTAAAACAGAGGTTCTTAAAGTTTGTTCCCTAGACCAGTAACACCAGCGTATCTGGGCACTGGATGGAAATGCAGAGTTACTGGTCTCACTCCAGACTCACCGAATAAGAAATGCTAGAGCATAGCCCAGTAATCTGAATTTTAACAAGGCCTTCAGGTGATGCTGATTCCGGTTAAAGTTTGAGAACCACTGTCTAATAGGAAAACATCTATTAGCAATAGTTAAAGAACAAACTTCATAATTAATGTTAAAGCCTGTGCCTGGCCCTAAAAAGAAGGAACTAGTACTTTCAAGGCACAATATCTGAGATTCTACAATATGAATAGACACGATTTTGAAAAGAACTATTAGACTGGTAAAGAAATGTTGCATTTAGCCTCCAAAGAGATAAAAGTGCCTGGTTGCATAGAGATTGTGTGCTTTGCTTTAAGGAATATTACATGTTTGCGAGTGCAATAGTTATGTTGCACAGTTGCTAATATTAAAAAAAAAAAAAGATTTCTAATGAGAAATGCTTACAGTGCTACAGTTAACACAGAATAGGATAGGTTAAAGAGAAGTATTTCTGAGTTTAAGAAAACTAAAGCAAGTGCATTTTGCTAAATCGTAACATACTAATAATCACACAAGCCCCATCTAGTGGCCTTTGTACCAAGAGATCAGTGAAGGTATATACAGGGGTACAGGCCAACTGTGGAACCACAAATATACAAGCGATTTAGCACTGAGAAACTTGACTACAGCATGTAAGTATCATAATTATGTCATATCCTCTTATGTAAAACATTTCTCAAGGTTTTTAGAACCCATTTTTCTAAATTTCAAAACTATCTAGAATCAGAAAAAGAGGAATACATATTGAGTTCAAATTATGTGCTAAACCCTATGTTAGATGTTTTTATATATTTGTAGATATATGATATGTTATAGGTACAGATTTAGATTAGATATAGATATATAGATATAAATAAATATAAACATAGATATAGATTTATATAGACATAGACATACAATGTGGCCATTAAATCTATAAATGCAGGAGAATATACAAACATTGTACTAATATTATAACACATAATAAAATAAAATTATCTATGATTCCAGAAGACTTCAATGGATGAAAATAAAGCTAAGAGGTTTTTTTCTTACAGTATCATATTCCTGTGGTACCGTGAGCTTAACTCTACTATAGCATTTTTTTTTTCCTAAGACATTACTATTTTAAGCTCTTAGAGGAATAGAATCATTTTTTTTACTAAGTTGTTTATTGCTGGTACCAAGCATACAGCTCAATCAAGTAATTAATAATTGTTAAATAAATGTCTGGATGGATAAATATATGAATAATATAATAGATGAGTTTTCTAATCCTTTGCCTTTATATTTCATATTTTATGCACACAAATAAATATATATTACTTTCAAAAGAGTGAAAATGAACCTTATAGGCAAGTGAGAGAATATCCAAAAGTGTATTAGCATTGTGTTATGCATACTACAAATATTTGCTGTCTCAAAATAAAAGTAACTATTGATTCACCAAGATCTTAGTAAGGGGCAATAAATATTGATGTAATATAGAATGTAATTATGATGTAATATAGAATGTGAGAAGTGGCACGCAAATGACAGCTACTTTTGCTCTTTGCATTTTAGTGGAATAAATGACTTAGTTGAAGGCAACAAGCAAGACTGTTAAACAGACTCCTGAAAAATTTCAGTACAGTTTATATAAGAAATTATAATGGAAGGATATTTCATTAAGAGGAAGAACTTGGGTAAAAGATCTGTTTCAAAATTAGGCCCCACTTCCTAGTGTTCTTCTAGCACACCATACATGATGAGGGGCAATGTGGCAGTAAAGCCTCAAAATTAAGTGTAGAGTCAGGGCAGTGCAGAAATCGGGGCCTCCCATGCCAGATTTCAACCTGAAGGACTTTGCTTCCTAGAAAGCTCCAGAACCAACAGATCAAGGCAGAAAATGCACGAAACAAAATGATAGCCAACAAATTTAATAACCCTAGTGATTGAGGCAGATCTTTATTTCTAACATAAACCTATTGTTAAAATATCCATTAATTATCTATTGAAATAGGAATTTGATTACACTCACATTCAGTTCACACATCATAGCACATAGGCAACACAGGATTTTCCTTTCAGATCAGTTTTACACACCAGTTCCATCAATAACGAAAAATTGTTTTTAACCAAAGAGCCTTGGTGGTGACAGAGATTGCATGAAATTAGGACCCAAGTAGCACTGCTTTAACTACTAGTGTGTTTCTAACATTGTTAATAGGTATAGTAAAATTAAAATAATTGCTTATATTTCCCCCTTTTAAAAAAGAGAACCCTAGAACTGTAGAACAAAAAATAGAAAAAGGAATAGATTTTTAATTGCTTTACAATTGTTTAATAACAGTACATTTCAGATTTCAATAGAACTAAAAGCACTGTGTAAACCTTTTCAAACAACTGAGAAGATGGTGTCTCTTTTGAGTAATGAGAAGAGTTATCTTTTTATAAAAGGCTCTTTGTTTCTCAGAAAATATTTTCAAGGTGACATGTCAGTTAAATGAAAGGAGCATTAGATGAGCAAGGGAGACATAAAATTTATTATGATTATAAAGTACATGAAAAATTTCACATGCACTAAGAAACAGTTTCTATTCTTTTTTTACCACCTTATTTTACCTCCCAGAACTCTTTTAAAATAGATTCTACTTCTCAGATCTCCCAAAACTGAATTTAAAGTTTCATCTAAGAGATAATTCAAAGGTTATGTTTTGATTGTAATTTTGAATACTGTGAACCGTCCCATGGTTTTAAAAACCCTTTAAACTTCTTTATTTCAGAAATCATACCCTAATGAGTCCTATATGGCTATGACTTCTATATTCTCCGTTAGGATTGTTTTTCCATATATCTTACAGTGATCACGCAACTCAGTTAGACCCCAGTACTTCAAATTGGAAATTCTGCTCTTCCAAATCCACCCCCCATTCCATAAACACAAGGCACTTCCCTTCTCATCTATCCATCCATCCTCCATCCATCCATTCATCCATTCATCCATTCATCCATCCATCCATTCATCCATCTATCCATCTTTCTATTCCTTGAGAAATATTTTTAAGTATGACTATGAATCTTAGAGTTGGCAATACTACATTTTAACTAGAAATATGCAGATTTTACTATCTGTTGTAGGTACAGATAAGCAAACTGTCATTTTAAATGTTCTTAATAGGTCCTATGGTAATGGGAAGGTTTGAAAACTGGTGGTTCAAGGAAGCTTCCTTGGAAAATTGAGTGAATGATGGTAACAGCCATTAGATAAAACATATATTTAAGGATGGGGTTAAGAGATGCAAGAGCTTACTTGTGGTGGTAAACTATAAATGTGTTTGAGTTTCAGAAGAAATCATAGGGTTGGAGACATATAGGTATCAATTACTATGCCATTAAACAAGATAGTATCACTCAGGAAAAAAAAATGGAGTTGAAAGAAAAGTAAGGAGATTTAATAGGATCCCCAAACAGTTAATAAATTAAAGGGATGACCCAAAGAAAAACGTATTTCAAAAGAGTAAAAGTTGAAACTGTGAAATGTGAGGAATGTACAAATGAAAAAAACATTGTGGGGTTACAGGATGATGGTGACTTCGGCAATACTGTATTGTCGAGAAGGAGAAAAGAACTGAGGAGCAAATGAATGTTAGGAACAGTGACATCTGAATGTAGATAACTGTTTCAAGTACTCTGGTTGTGACAAGATAGAGCTATAAAGGGCAGTAGAGGAGATTATGGGTTTAGGAAGGTAATATAGACATACATGTATGTAAGGAACACATTGATTGATTTTTTTTTTAAATAGAAGAAGATTGAAAACAGTCAACATGGTTTTTATTTGGTTTTGTTTTATTTAAGGGCAGTTTTTATTAGGAGAATTTGAAGATACAGGAACAAATGGACAATCTACAAAGCAAAGTCTCTGAGGATGCAAGTGGAGAGTATATGGAACACAAAAGTGGTCCTAGATAGGTGATAAGACACTTCT
>NW_006436811.1:20128047-20222145 GCF_000325575.1 Pteropus alecto | reverse complement strand
TGAGTAGCAATGAGGGCAGTTATGAACATCTTGGGGAAAAAAGTTGAGGAAGTTCCCATCTGATTGGACAGCATTTAGAAAGTTAGTGTCGTGGAAAAAAGGTTTGAGAGAAACAGAATATGGATGCAGCAGCTTCCACATAGTTAGTATACAAGGAGCAACTGACTTGGGAGGGTATCATTAAAGCAATTTACTATATTAAAATATGTCACCAAAAATTAAGATTATGTGACTTTAAAAGATTTTACTATTGTCTCTCCTGCTATGTGAATATCCCATTTCTTCTTATTCGACTTCCAAGGAAAATACAGAAAAACAGTTCATCAACAGACATTGCTAATTTTGATTTTTGGAAAACAAGTGCTTCTGCTAGAAACTATGACATGTGAAGCAGTGGGAAAGTTGGAAGTTAAATATCCTGTATTAGTAGAAAATCTTGCTTTGTGGATGGATATAGAAAGTAAAGTCTTATAATTAACATCATCACAAAATAAATCCCTGATAATAGTCCCAAATCAATACTCAGCCCCACCATTAATGCATGAATTTTGGGTGATCCCATGATCTCTCAGCATGTGAGGGCAACTAAGTGGGGTAGCTGTCTCCTGGTAATGATCAAAGAATTCAAACTTTATTCTACATTCAAGGGTTTGTACTTTTCAAAGTTCTTCAAGGTACCAGTGTTTTATCTTAATGATTTCTCTTTTTGATCTCTTTTAGCAATTTCTTATAACACTATCTTTGACATAAAAGGTAGACTAGACAAAATGAAAGATTTTCTGTGTAAAAGATTTTCTGTGTAGTTTTAGAGGTTAGACAGTAGATTCTTTAAAAAAGAGATTCTGAAGATACTTAAGAAGAAGGGCCATTTGAATGCTTCACTAGGGGCACAGTTACTCTTGGCCAAATTGGTAACACAATCTTCCTTATTCGAACTAACAGCTCCTAATCAGGACCATGACTGGAGAGAAGAAATTATAACCACCCTGGATATACAAATCCACTGAATCAGCCTTGACCATTACCAGGTGACAGCTACCCCACTGAATTTGCCCTCACATAGTGAGAGATCATGGGACCACCCAAAGTTTGGACCTCTTTCTTTGATTTAACAATGTAGCATTTCTACTTAAAAGTCTTAGAGTTTGAGACAAAAACTATCTTTTTTTTTTTTTTTTTCTTTTTCTAGGTGGTATTTACTTGGGAGTGAAAGCTGAAGATGAACTAAAATGAATAAAATTAAATTGAGCTAAGAAGTCAATTTAAAACAACAGTTGACCTTTTCTGAATGTCTTAGGGCTCTGGTGATCCACATGATTAAGATGACAGCAGAGTGGAATCTGGAAGCTTTTGCATTTAGAGGCAGGGCTGCATCGAACAAATATAGGTTATCAGCTGTCTAGGCTTTAACTTAACTCAAGAAAAGAAATGCTTAACCTATCCTAGAAATCTTTCTATGTCAGAATCTTCTAAATCAGAATTATTTTTTTCTTTATTGTTTGCTCCAATTCTCATTACTTCTTTTTTCAAAGGAAAGGAATAAGAGAAAAATATTTGTGTATTATCTTTTCATACCTTGTTACTACTATTCTATTTTCTAGATCTTTCTCACCCTCAAGTCTATTTCTTGCAACTTAATTATTTGCATTGCTTTTATTCATTTCATTTGAGAACCCTGTGGAATCTGAGTTTTTATATCACTTTCAAGTTGAGTCTTTTTCTCCCCAATGTTCAAAACCATATAGAATTTTTTGTTATCAAAAAAAGTTTCCTCTCTCCACTTTGATGCCTGGCCAACGATGAACATTTAAGTAACGTAAGAATTTCGCTTGTTAGTATCTACTAGGTTATAACGAGTTGTTTATATTTCTCAGTGGTGTATATTCAATTAATTTTCACCTCTTTGATATAATCAATATTATAGTCTAGATTTAAGATGTTTTCATATAACACAGATCACATACTTAACAATGGGAAAAATAACTTTATGTACATTACTTTTCCCATCAAAAATTCTGTTACTCATTATGGAAGGAAATTTTGCCATTCAGCCTGGGTGTATGTGTGTGTGTCTGCACGTGCACACATGCATGTGTGTGTGTGTGTGTGTGTGTGTCTTCAGTTATGTTGTCTTATTTGTCTCATTTTAGGTACAGAGGAGATTGTGATGTTCCTAGTAGAAGCTAAAACAATGTTTCTAATGGGATACAGCCAAGATCACACAAGTGATCTGTGCTTTTTTTTTTTTAACCAATGATTTCCCCAGCTTTGCTTGATTCTTCTCATCTCCTGAGCAAAGATTATTTTGATGCCCAAGTGTTAGACAGCCCTCCCCTTATGACTGCACTCAATCAAGGGCTAGCTCTTCTTTCAAGTTCTTAGAATCATTCAACACTAGTGTAAACTTATCAACAGTTCATCATAGCACAAACCTATAAACAGTTCATCACAATGCCCTCTTTCTGAGATGCCTCATAGTTCTATTGATGCATTGTCTCGCTTCAGCAAATTAATAAATCTTTGTCTGACAACTGAAACTTCTCTGGTGGTCTTTATCTGATGGGTTTTAGCATATTGAGAAAGGATTTCAACAAAATCAATTATACCTAAGACATTTTCTAAGTTATGAACATTATTTAAAAATATGTCCTTCCCTGAAACATAATATTTCAGAGAGAAAATGGGTTTGGGGAGCATCATGTCCAATTTCCTTGATTTTTTTGTGGCAGGCAAATGAGACCCAAACTTGAACTTGAAGACCTTGACATTAGTGATAGAACCACAACTAGAACTCATGTTACCACATATATTGTGCAGTGTACTTCCTCTATAAAGCTATCACTTTATATTGTGAAGTTTCACATATTTATGATCCTCACAAAAGTCCAGTAGAATAAATCCTTGCTATATATAAAGCATATAATTGAACACTACTTAAAAACTGCTTCTTCAGGTATATAATAGACTAATATTTAGAAATACCTTTTCCAAAGATACTTCTCTTCAATAGTGTCTTTTGCAATTTTCAATTTCACCCATATAAAAGATTTTCAAAACATTTAAAAATATGGTATGGCATTTCTTATGCACCATCTGTTGAGACTGTTCTGCGATTCTGGTTTGAAGCCTACTGCCTGGCTCTCAGTCTGGCCCTGCAGCATGCTAACTAGAACTAATATCCATAGGCAAAGAACTCAATGTATCTCTGCCAAACAGAAGAATAACTATTACCTATCACATGGAGTTTCATTAAGATTAAATAAGTTATTACAAAGAAAATACCTAGAAGAGATCTGGGCTCTGTAACTGAGTATCACTAAATAAATATTAGCTATTGTTTTTATAATGTCAGTTAACTACTGAGAATTATTATTATTATAAGAATTTAAAAATCAACATTCATATTTTAAACTACACTTGATAAAAAACAAATTTGACCTTTTAAAAAATTAATAAATGTTATTTTTAGAGCAGTTTTAAGTTCACAGCAAAATTGAGCAGAATCCCATATGCCACCCACCTTTATATGCAACTTCCTACACTATTAACATCACCCACCAGGGGAATCACTTGTTGCGATTGATGAATCTATATTAACACATCATTATCACCCAAAGTCCACAGTTTACATTAAAATTCATTCTTGGTATTGTAAATTCTATGGGTTTGGAAAAATGTATAATGACATCTTCCCATCACTGTAAGTATCATACATAATATTTTCACTGCCCTAAAAATTCTCTGTGCTTTATCTATTCATCTCTCCTTCCCTCTGAACCCTGGCAACCACTGATCATTTCACTGTCTCTGTAATTCTCCTTTTTCAAGATGACATATAATTGGAATCATACAGAATATAGTTATTTTTATATTGGCTTCTTTCACTTACTTAGTAATATTTATTTAAGTTTCCCTCATGTCTTTTCATGGCTTGATAGCTTATTTCTTTTTAGCACTGAGTAATATTCCATTTTCTAGATCATCATAGTTTATCCATTCACCTACTGAAGGACATCTTGGTTGTTTTTGTGTGAACATGAGTTTTCAATTCTTTTGAGTAAATACCAAGGAGTGTAATTGCTTTATCATATGGCAAGAATATGTTTAGCTTTGTAAGCAAACAACTTTTAAAATACGAAATTTTTACTATTCTTACTACTCTTACCATTGTTCACTGATCTTGAACATGTTTTGCTGAAACTACCTATAAGAACATTGTACAATGATGACAAGTTATCTTCAAAGACACCAAGACATCCTGAAATATAATAAACTCTAAACACCATATAATAATATCCTTGATAGTTTGCATGTTGGGGAAATGAAATATTCAGTAGAAATTCTTGCAAATTTTTATCACGTGTGTCATAAATTTCCCATTTCTATCACTCTTATTCTTATTAGTTACATTTTATACTAGTACGCTTTCATTTATTATATTTCCCACAATGACTTCAACATGCTTTCCTTCACTCATTCACATATTCATACATTAACTTAGCAAAGATTTTCTGAGCATCACTATATTGTATTCCAAGGACATAAAGATGAATAAGACGTAAGTAGTATTTTCAGAAACTCACTGTCTAAGAATAAAACACAAATAAGAAAACTCAGTGTAATAATATAGAAATGTACAAAATGTTAAGTTGGTAGATAAAGGAGTGAACAAGTTTATTTGCAAAGGTGGAAAAAGTCACTACAGAAAAAAATTTTATTTTCATCATGTTATTAACATATC
This sequence comes from Pteropus alecto, assembly GCF_000325575.1. Taxonomy (NCBI): domain Eukaryota; kingdom Metazoa; phylum Chordata; class Mammalia; order Chiroptera; family Pteropodidae; genus Pteropus; species Pteropus alecto. The sequence continues at coordinate 20,217,404 of NW_006436811.1, read as the reverse complement.
ATGCCTGGATTACTGCATTAACTGTTCTCTCCAGATGCACTCTTAACACTTCAATTAGAGAGGTCTTATCATAGTGAAAATCGATCAATGCACAAATATTGTGCACTGCATGCTATAACTAAGTGATTCGTGAGTTGGTTTATGCCAATGCCTAGTCTACATTATATATCACAGCATTCTGGAATTCTATGCAGTTCCCTAATGATGCTCAGCTCTCTGTAGTTATCAGGTTTCTGCTCCTGCTTCCTCTTCCTCTAGTGATTATTCTACTGGCTATTCTTAGCCTTACTAATAACTGTTTTTCAGGCTTCAGATTATATTTCAATTCTTTTGAGAACACATCCCATAATCCTTAAGACTGTGTAAGTATCTTTCTTTTAGGCTCCCATATTTTTCCACAAATAAAATTCTTCATACTGCACTGCATTTTCCTGATTACTTATCAGTAGCCTCCAGAGACAGAAAAAAATTGCATGGTGAATAACACAGAGTAAGTATCAAGTATTTGTTGAATAAATGAATGAGTAGATGGATGAATTATGAGGTAAGGGGTTAACATCAAAGATAAATATGGGTTGGGAGTATAAAAAAGCCATTAGTGACTCAATTTAATATGGAGTTCAAAATTTATATTAAATTAGCACCATGCTATTCCCATATAAGCGCCATAATGCAATCTATATTTCAGAAAAAAACAAGATTCCATCAAATATACTTGTATCAAGGCTATTAATAATTTCTCTGAAAAATGCTATAATACAAAATTCATATAATTTTGCAAAATTATAACCAGAAGACTAGAATTAATTTTATATATTACTTAACAGGTAAACATAATTATTTATATTGAAAAAATTTTGCATGAAACATTAGAGTTTTAAGGAAATTAAAAGAAGTCAACTATAATCAATCAAAACTACTTCCAAGCATTACATATTGTGTTAATGTATCTCTTCCAAAATTGAGACATTACACATTAATCTAGAAAATTACACTCTTAATTTCAATATTTTACACTTCAGTTTAACAATTAGCACTCAGATAATTACTTTTGACTTATTAATTTTCACTCAAAATAGCACATTAAACTAATGCAAAAATTCCACAGTCAGGTCTTTACTTTATGAAAATATGAAAGAGTTATTTATATAATTCACTAATGCAGATAGTTGTTGAAGAAAACTATGCTTACTAAATGTATTCTATATTTAACACAGCTATGGTCTTTTGAATATGAACATATTTATATTCATTTTAGTTTCTGGCTAATATTCTAAACTAAGATTAAGTCAATATTTTCAATTCATTAGAAAATCTGTTTTTTAATATTAATTAAAATGTGTCTTGCAAATATGCAGATTATACTCATATCCATTCATGCAATTCAGAGCACATTCATTAAATGTCTCATTTTTGGAGACACTATGGTAACAAAAACTGTGAGGCAGTTGTTCTTAAGCTCTTTGGGAAATAATTATTATTTATTACACTTGTTAAATATAAATTTCCTGACTCCACCCATGAAAAAGCCAAGTTAGTAATTTAGGGTGGAATTCTATAATCTGCATTTCAAACACACAGTGATAATTTGGATGGAAGTTGTACATTCCATGATCAAAAATAGTTCTGTGTTGTACAGAAAGATAAAAAGGTACTGCCTGACTTGCCCTCAAGATCTTCCAGCCCATTATAGTTAATACAAATCATACACAAAACTATACTCCTTCTTGAGCCATAAGAACTAATAAATGATTTTGGTGCTGGTTGTGGGAATAGAATCATACTTTAAAAATAAAAGTCTGGTAAATATGCAGGATGTTGAAGAAGTCCAGTATATCTGAGAAAGTAAATTCAAATATTCCAAATCTAGAAGACCCTGATATTAATAATAGTAAAAGAAAAAGACTTAGAATTTGCTTTCAACAACCAACAACATTTGGTACCTTAGCATTGCCAGTTCTCTTTGCTATCAATTCATGTATGTTATATATGTATGCTATGTATGTATGTATGTATGTATGCATGCATGCATGCATGCTTTAATTGCCCTGCCTTAACTTTTCCCAGCCCTGTACACTGAGTTCATTGAAGACCCGAACCCAGTAGTCCCAGCAGTCAGTCCTCAGAGAGGCAGTTTTACATGTTGGTTTAATTGACACTCAGAGCTTCAAAACAACTCAAGTGGACTAGGCACTATGCCAAATTAAAACAAAGACTTAGTGATGTCAGGCCTGATCCTCCAGGATATTTCTCACCCAGAAGATACCTATTTCCTTTTACTTTCTGTTCAATATGTCCAAGTATGAATGGATTATTCCTTGTAATTTTCTATATGATTATATTCCTTTGGAATTTGAGAGGAAAAAGCAAAATAGGTGTTAGCCTGCACAGTAGAATATACACTCACGGAAAATTGTAATGGTGTTTATCTCCTTGAAAATTAGAGAAAGATCTTATTGGTTTTCAGATAATAATTACATTCTGATTCTAACTTTATATAATTAACATCAGCTGTATCAGACAGGGTCCAGTAAAAACAAAGTGAAACAAAAAAAAAAAACAAACAAAAACCCAGGAAGCATGCTAGATATTTTAGAGAAAATATAATACAAGAAATTGATATGCAGATACTTAAAAGTTGGTGGAACAAAAGTTGTTTAAAACTACAGATATTAGTAAATACAGGGAGGAACTCCCACTCTTGGGACTAAAGACAAGGGAAGGGATAAGATACCCAGAATCTGGGGACTTGAAAGAGAAGTTTACTCTTTGGGGTGGACAGTGGGTGTGCAGCCCTTCCTGGACAATGTTCAGACCTCTATAGGGTATCACATTGCTGGCATCAGTCTATCAATGGAGCTAAGTTAGCTGGCACAGGTAGCTTTAAGGTATAACATAGTTCCTACTGTAAGTGCTAAAAGCGTCTGGAGGCAGGGGTGTAATACTCTACTGTGGATGTAACTCTGATAAGAACTGGAAACAGAAAGGAAGTATTTTTACTTTTCTCTCTTCTTTTGATCTTTTATTATCTCCTATTGGCAGAAAAATAATAGTTATTGTCTGGCAAGATAACTTGGGAAATATAATTTATTTATCTCTTGTAGTTTGGGGATTTAGCTGAGCATTTGGGAAATGTAGTTTGCATATTCATAGAACAATTTTTAGAAGGGTGGCTTAGAGCTGAGGCACAACAGGTAAATAACCAGAACAAGAGCCATAATAATCTTTAAATTTTGTGACATACAGGTCTTATGAAATATAGAACATTTGAGCACCTCTACTCATTTCACTAGGATATGAGAGACAATAAAAATGCCTAATTTGGTCAAAAGCATCTAGGTGTCCTTAGAACTGAACTGGCTGTCTGACATAACACTAAAAACTACTGTTAAACTGTTCAAAAGCTCTCGATACTGAAATGGCCCCCTCTTCTAGAAGGCCAATTCTCTGCCTATTAAGATTGCATGGTGGCTTGAGGTGCTGCATCTCAGCAAAAAATAGTGTCAGTTTAAAAATACTACTTCAACAGCAGGACAGAGATGGAAAAAATAGAAGCAAAGGGACCATATGACATTATAAAAACAGTTCAGGCAAGAGATGATGAAGACCTAAGTTAAGATAGTAGCAGTGGGAATAGGAAAGAGAGAATGTATTTAAGAGAAATTTAGCAGTTAAAGACAATGGACTTTACTAAATGTGGTGAATGAAGTAAGTAAAGGAAACTAGGATAACTCCTCAGTTTCTGGCTTAGGAGGATGGTGATTGTGTACAAATCAAGAAAGAAAAACTTAAATTGTAGCTGTGGATGGATGTTTGAGAAATTTAGTTTTGGGCTTGCTGATTGCAAAATCTGAATCTAATTGTTGTCTGAACATCACCTGAAGTTATTTGGGCATTGGCCTTTGGATATATGGATTTCTCTTTGGAGTTCTTTGCAGTTGAGTAAATCTCTGTTTCTTACGGAACAAAATCTAAACTAATAACCAGGGCACTTAGATATGATCTTACATTGCAGAGGCCCCTGACTATAATAACCTCTTGTTTTATTCCCTTCTCAAAGGGGTGTTTTAGGAAGATCCAACACACTGTGAAGACACTGTGATATCTGAAACATTCATGCTTTTGTAAATGCTCTTTCTGGAATAAGCTGCTCACTTGATTATCTTTGACCCTCTGTGGAAATCAGCTCAGATATAATTTTTAGGATGCTACCCCTGGCCAAAAAACACAGAATTTGTAATTTTTTATGTGCCCTCTGCCCTTCATATTGTTTCATTGTTTTATACTTTTAGCATTTATGTTATTGTATGCACTTACAGATCTGTCTCCCCTTCTAGCCTTTGAGTGCCTTAAGCATACAAAGGCAATATGCATGTACTTAAATGGCATATACACCACAAAGAGTAAGATTTCTTACAACTCATATTCTGACAAACTTTATGTTGGATATATAATGAGATACTTTAAATCAAACTAGTAATAAAATATTAAAAGAGGGGAAAAGGCAATTCACGAAAAAAGAAACAAAAAAAAGAAACAAAAAGTGATGCTCAGCTTCAGTAATCAGTGAAATGTACACAGTCAAGGAAGACCCTCTCGGATTCACTAAACTTTAGACACGTTTCTTCCTGACTTTAAGTCCCTGACCTCCCTTTTCTTAGAGCATTTACTTTAAAGACTTGTGATAAAAAATTCTTTCTCTGCCCCTTTGAGATATAAATATTCTTCCTCATCTTACCACTTTTACAACCAAGAACTGTCTTTGTCAAGGACCTGAGACCCATCTCTTTGAAATGGAATCATTAAGGAAGCTAGGGCCTCAGTCTTCCAGTCTCTGTGGGAGGGTAGGAGCCTAACTTTAATAACTGTCAGTTCGCAAACACAGACGGCCTAATCGCATTGATCCATCGCCCCGCACATCCTCCAGTACTTTTCCTTTAGCTCACTCCAGTGCTTAAACTATCCCTCATTTTGTTTCAGTAGAATTGACTCCAATCACTCTCCTTTATTGTAGTAGTCTTGACCGCTATTTCAGTAGTTGCGAATAAAACTTTCCTTTCCTGTTTATTCGGTCTGGTGCAATTTTTCTTTGACAAATAAACATATTTTTTTTTATCATTTTCATCCAAAATTTTACAAAATTAAAAAAGCCTGAAGATAGGTAATTATGGCGAAAAAGTTTAAAAAGTAGTTTACTCTTTACTGTTTGTGTAAACATAAATTGATACAATGATTCTGAAGATCAACTTTACTACTTGAAGTAACTTATACTCGAGTGAATAAAGATGTCTGCTAATAGCACTGCTTATAATCATTAAAGTTGAAAACAATAGATAATACGTCATGGTATATTCATATCTCAACATAAAGTGTATGTTATTAGCAGAAAGACTACTGTTGACATATAAAACTGCTATTTTTCACATATGTATGCATGCACGTCACGTCAAGGAACAGTACCAAAGAGAAACAAAATCATCAGTATTTCCTTAAAAATTTTAAATAATCTGGGAGATTCAAGGAAGATAGCAGCAGTGGTTGCAGTATAACTTTTGGAAACTCCCAAATCCCCAAATAAAATATACAGAATAGTTATATAATGAAAGTGAAATCATATGGATACCATTTACCACCAATCTCATGAGTTATCCTCATGAAACTCAATATAGAAATGAGTGTGGATGTACTATCAACAGCCACAAAACCTACATGCTATCAGCACGTGTGCAGCAGAAAGCCCTGAAAACAACACAGTAATTGACAGACCTGAAACTAAAGAATGCAAAACAGCCACCAGGTATTCACCGAAAATCAGTTTGAAAACGGCAAAGAATTGAGAGGAGTTTTGCCCACTGTAAGAGTATGTGAGTGTAAGGACTCTGAAATGTTTAAGGATGAAGGGGCTGGAGCCTCTGAAACCTTTTAAATTTTCACAACTAATCTGGCAGGTCTTCCTTTCCACTGAGGGGTGCACAATGAAACTGCTGGAAGTGGGACAGAGAGTTAATGGGACAAGAACAATAAAGAGTGAAGAAAGGAAAATACGACTAAATGTACAGGAAGACAGATCCAGAATATCTCAGAAAATAAGTCACCATATTTTTTAACACATGAAAACAACAGGACTAGAAACTCAATAAGTTTAAAAACTATCTGAATGAAGCCTTCCCCTAAAAATTTAGAAAATTCAAATTCACCTAAATTTAAGCAACAGAAAAGGACTGTGATCAACTCCCACGTAAACGTGTAACAAAAATAGTATTCTGCTATCTCTACAGTGAAATATCCCAGAAAGACTTGTTCAAAAAACAGACCATAATTTTAACATACTATTTGAAAATGAGCAAAACACATTAAGGATACAAAACACCAAATAATAATATAAATAGAATTAGAAAAACACAAGAATGAGGTTAGTGATATCAAGAAAAGAAGGAAGACAATTCATTTAAAATAAAGATAAAGTAAACCCAAGGCTAAAAACAATCAAGCCGAGACTGATACCAAAAATCATACAGGAGGATAAGCCACCATCCCCAACCTATGGTTATGGTCCCTAATGTCCTACCTAGTGCATAAGATGCTTTCTTGTAATGCTAATCTATAAGGGTAGATGGTGTTTTATAAGAGTTCATGCTGCTTTAATAGATACTTATTTTAGAGATACTAATGACTATTATAATAAACAAGGGCATACATTTTTTTCTCCTCATAGTATAGTCTTAGACCAGCTACAGCGGCATCATCTGGGAGCGTGTAAGAAATGTCCCACTTCAGGACTCCAATATCATACCTAGCTTTTTAACAAGAGCCCCAGGTGATTTATATACAGAAGAGAGTTTGAGAAGGCCCAGATCACATGCTCTGCTATTTATTTTAATTATTTATAGTTAAGTGAGCAGTTAATCGGTCAATAAGCTATATGAAAATATTTTTTCTCCACAGTAGAGGTATGGAAGTCACTAAAGAGCTGAGAACATACCCAACTTGCTCCTATATGATGCATTTGATCAATTAATCCTAAGGGAGACTATAGTGATTTAGATAACCATTCTGTTTATTTGCATCAGAATGATATAAAAAAAACCTGGATATGAATATGGTTTGGTTTTGGCTTTATTGACAGCTACATGACTTTGGGCAAATAATGGTAAAATATATATGATGTTTTTAAATTTTAATTTTTACTTTCTTAATTGATCAGACAGTTACATTTAGCACTGTCCTAGTCAAAACAGACCATAACTTCTTTATTTTATGTACTCTGGTGTGGTATAGATTTAATTATGAGATTTTCAGATTAGGTGGTTGATCAGGAATGCACACTAGAAGGTTCCTTAGGCTTTAATTAATAAGTCATTCCTCTTCACCTCAGTGATTTAACATCAGTTCTGTGTCTAAGCCAAAGCAATGAAAATCATTCCTTAGGCATTCAAGGACAAACCTTTTTATTTCAATTCTATCATTTATTTTTAGTATAACTGGATAAAGTAAACACGATAAGCTATCTAGATATTTTCAATACACTTCTTTATATTTGGGATAATTTATTAATGGGTCATTTATCAACACTTTGCAAAGTAAATTGAATACACTTTATTTTAATCAAATTTAATGAAACTAATTTTAGAAAGAATACATGTACTTTTAAATACAAATTTGGAAAGAATACATGTACTTTTAAATACAAATTTGTTATTAATGGAAACAAATCTTATAAGCTTGTATCACTTGTTTGAAATAATGTGTATTAGAAATAAAAATCATTGACTAGACAACATAAAATGATACAAAATACTTTCTATGATATGAATAAAAACAGTTTTGCTAGTTCTGGAAAGAAAAATAAAGATCATGTTTTCTAAAGAAAATGCTGCTTGTAGTATTTTTTTGAGTTCTTTCTAACCTCCATGCCTAGGAGAAATTTTGAAGTGAAGGTAATTAATAGTGAAAATAAGTTTGAGGAAACCAAAAATTTTTACTCACTCTATAATCTTCCACAGTAGTCCCCACTTATCTGCAGGGGATACATTCTAAAACCCCAGTGGATGCCTGAAGCCGTTGATAGTACCAAACCCTATATATATATACTTTGATTTTTCCTCTACATACATCCCTATGATAAAGTTTAATTTAAAAATTAAGCACAATACAAATGAACAACAATAACTAATACTAAAATAAAACAATTATAATATACTTTAAAAAGTTATGTGAATGTGGTCTCTCTCTCTTTCAAAATAGATTATTGTATTGTACGTACCCTTCTTCTCGTGATGATGTGAGATAATACAATGCCTATGTGATGAGATGGAGTGAGATGATGTGAGATAATACAATGCCTATGTGATGAGATGGAGTGAGATAGGCATTGTGCCATGGCATTAGACTCGTATGAGAGATACTTGAACATAAGCACTGCAATACTGTGACAGTCAATCTGATAACCAAGTTGGCTACTAAATGGCTAATATGCGAGAAGCATATACAGTGTGGACACAATGGAGAAAGGTATGATTTATGTCTCCAGTGAGAAGGAACAGTATAGTGTGAGATGTCATTATGCACCTCAAAATGGTGTGCAATTTAAAACTTATGAATTATTTCTGAAATTTTTCATTTAATGTTTTTGGACTGTGGTTTACTACAGGTAACTAAAACCTTGAAAAGGAAACTGTGAATAAGGGGAGACTACTGTATGACTACATAGAGTTGATCCTTGAACAGCTCAGAGGTTAGGGCTACCAACCCCCATGAAGCTGAAAATCTATGTATAACTTTGACTCTCCCAAAACTTTACTGATAGACTGCTATTTACGAGCAGTCTTACCAATAACATAAACGGTCAATTAACACATATTTTCAATGTTACATGTATTATATACTGTACTATCACAATAAAGCAAGCTAGAGAAAAGAATATGTTATTGAGGAAATCATAAAAAAGAAAATACATTTACAGTACTCTATATACTTATCGAAAAAATCTGTGTATAAGTGGACCCACATAGTTCAAACTCATGTTGTTCAAGGACTGAACGTAAATCAGGAACCTTTATTCTTAAGTGGCTAGCAAAGTAGCATTTTCATTTTACTATGCATATGGAATGCACTATTCTCTTCCAAGGTCATTGTTAGTACAATGTTGTAGAGCAGTTGTTAGAGGCTGATCTAAGATTGGTTACTAAATGACAAATCCAAAGTACAATATAAACCATAGAAGAAACAAGTACTTTTTATTCTAGGCTACAGAAGATAAACCGGTTTTTTTTCTAGATCTAGTATCTTGATTTCAATGTTATTTAGAAATAATTTAGAAATAAAAAGTTAATTTATTTCTAAATTAATCTAGTTTCATTGTAATATTTTCTGTTTTGCTAAGCCTACTACCTGAGATAACACATAGGAGAATGCTTTTAAACTAGATAGTGCTATCAATGTCAGGGTACAATATCATTATTGCTATTATGATTAAATAGGTAGTTTGTAGAATAGGGAATAGTTGAAAATAAAGATGATAAAAGGTTTGAGATCTGAGTCCTGAATTCCTTAAATATTTAGAAAGTGGGATGATGAAAAGAACCCATTGAAGAGAAGAGGAAGAACAGATGAAAAGAAAAGAACCTAATAGTAAACAGTCCTTCTAAAGAATGACTTCGGGTGGCTGCATAAGAGGCAATGCAGGAGGACCCAGGGATCAGAATGCCACACTGGTACTCTGAATGCACCAGTCTTTACAAATTGGCATCATAACTATCATGAAGAGACATGTTGAGAGCACTACTGGAAAACACGTCATTTGAACACACCTTTGACAGACTAAGTTGTCATTTACAGGTTTCTTAGTTAAAGCAAAATTAGTTTTAAAACTGTTAAACGTGCTATATAATATTGTTTGAACAATAATGAATATGAGAATAAGCAAAGATGAATTATTCCAAGCAATTTGAAGACTTAAAATCACCCTACTATTTTTTCAAAGTCTAGCATCTCAATCAACTTGTGATTAAATTCATTTTGCCTGAGATTATTACTGTGAACCATCTTATCAAGATGAATTTGATTATGGATCACATATTATCTGTTTTGTTTTTTTTTTTTAAACAGAGTTGTTGCAATTTAAATTATAATATCATGTTAGAATTGTAAGCAATGCTACTGCAAATTTTCAAAAATACACATCGAATAATTTTTGTTACAGCTTGTCTTTAGTAGTGCTCTGGTTTGTTTTTCAACATTTTAAACCATCAGAATTTGGGGATAGAAGAACAGCCAAATAGTTGTAAAAATATTGATGATAGTGAGAGTAGGTTTGCTCTGTATGGCTAAATGAAGAGAACTTGTTTTTTCCACTGGTGTTTACGACCTGCATCAGTCAGCTAATTTGAAAGGATGGTAGGTGTCAAAGGTGAGCTGAAATGAAGGTTTAAACCATTTCAATCCTGCAATAGTAGATTACTAGTGAAATATACATACCTATATAAATGAGCCAAATTCAACACGATAAAAATGTATAATAAATTTCTGAAATATTGAGATTTTAAAATCATTCAACTAAAACAGGAAAATATTTTTAGTTTCTTAAGAGTGAACACTACAGAATATGGATGGTTTTTTAAAAAAATATAAGAAACATATCAAACATAACATTTAATAACGATCTACAGGGGGGATACAAATATAGTTTAAAAAGCTAAAAATTTTAAAATTCTTTGATACTATTGGTGATGAAAACACAATGATACCTAAAAGATAAATATTTTGATGGTAAAATTTTGCACATTGATGTACATAGTCCCCTGTGCTGCCTGAAACAAACATAAGAGAAACAGAAAATCATTTCAAGTGATGATGAGTAAAATATGTAACGACTTGAACATTTGCATATATTGAAGAAAATTATTAAACTTACAGGACATGATATTAGTTTTATTCCTTATAATTATATATAGAAATAAATAAGTAAGTAAATTTATTTCTGAGGTGACAAATGAACTGTGTTCTACCTATGTGGCATTTTATAAAGAATAAACATCAGCGTAAGGTGGAAATAATAATATATTTCAAGCTCTAAACACAATGACACTCTGGTAAACTTTCTAGAGCACAATATTTTAAAGCCATTAAGACCATCCATGTAAAACTATGCCTTAACTTGCTTTACCAATATATCAAACTAGCCAAACCCAAGGAAAATATTATAGTGCTTTATAAAAATAGAAATATGACTTACCCTTTGCTATTTTCTTTGTCCCTTTCTATTTCAGCATGCTATCCACAGTGGATTCCCAACCACTTATTAAAAATTGAAATGCAACAGCTATAAATATTTAGAATCTGAATAGGCAAACTACATATAGCAGATGTGGACTTTTGAATATTTACCTGGATACCATGTTGCTGAAAACCATGTATATCTTAAATCTCCCCAATTATGATATATAGTTGCTTGTATTTATTATACTTGTCCATCTCATCAGTAATTGAAACACAGGGTTTGGAAGTAAAAAATTCATTCTTACCACCTTGACAGGTATGGTTCTGTGAGAAAACTATTAGTAGGTAAACATTTTTCACTGCCTCTACTTCTCTTGTAAAACAAACCAAAGAGGGTTATATATGAATATATAACAAGTTCTTGAGCTTATAGATAACTTCAGGAGTGAAAAATCCCTATACAAATGCTAATTCTACACACATATACATGCACACTTTATAGATGAAATTTCAACCTGTTATTTTTTTGTAAGAATTTTTATGCTTTAAGAACCCTGCTAATACTCAAATAGCAATGAAATTACAGTATGTATCAATACTAAAGATAGGATAAAAAATGAAAGATTATTCAGCATTATCCTAATAGATAAATATCATAATTCCAAAATACAATGGAGGACATTTTAACTCGTAGTAAAAATATTTTTTTCTAATAAAACCCTTTTGTTTTCATTTTGTTCTTCTTGTGATAAACTATATTAAAGCCAATAACAAGAACATATATCCTCATCTGCTCCGACAAGAGTAGAAGATAATTGACTTTCACTAGAAGTACAGTGAGGAATTTTGTGGATCTTTGTTTAATTGCTGTTCCAGTGCACTAAATTTCACCTTATTACCTTATATCTTAAATTTATTACTGTGTCTAACAGGAAAACGATTTTCTTTATATTAACTGTGTCTTTGATTTTGTACCTTTTTGGCTTGCATTCCTTTAACCAATATGTTTGGCTTGTAAAACAAGATCCTAGAAGGAATGGGGTATAGATGCTTAAAGCATTAATGGTGTTCTAAATTAACTACAAGAGAACTGAAAGGTAAATGAATTCTTCTCTCACCAAAGTCACAAAAAGACATGTCTAAAAGGTTCAAAGCAGCCCCTTGTGATTTAGAGGGAGACTATCAGACCAGCCTCCATGTAGGGCATGAGTCCAGAAGATTACTTTATAAAATAATTGCCTTTGGTATGACCTGAGATAAATGAATACTTGAAAGTTAACTGCTCTGGGTACACTGACTATCTCTTCTTTCTCAGTTGATAACTTTGGTTGTCTCATCCATGTGAGCAAATAGATGTATATATAACAATGGAAGGTGGAGAACTTATATTCCTCATTTTGTATGTTAAGAAAAGAAAATTCATTTGGTGATTTTTTTTTTTTTTTAAATTTAGCGGTTCCCTCTTTTGTGGTAGTGACCAGTCCAATAATAATAAAAATGTTTTTCAAACCTATACAATCAAAAGAAAGTGAATGACTGGTAAGCATAGTGGAAGAGAAAATTCATAAGGGTTAAATCCAAGTGGATTTAAATCATAATTAACCAAATATTTAACCAATTTATTTGTAATTTGACTATGCTGAAAACCTAATAAAATAAAATATCTTTTATGTTATGGCATAATATAGAAATTATAGAATATTTTTAGTAGTGTTTATCCATCCTGTCTTCACATTATTTGCCAATATATATTTTTTATCTACTATAAGTTATCTCATGCCCTAAGGATTATCCCACTTTAAAACCTTTAATTCTCAGAGCTGATGAACATTCACTAGTTTTTCATAGAAAAATGTTATTTCCATTTAAAGCCGTAAGTTAAAAATAAACAAAACCCCCAAGAATGCATATCCTAAATAACTAAAAATAGGTTCATTTTCATTTTTATTCTTCCCACAAGCTTCTAAATTCACTTTCATTGTTCCTTTACATTCATATAATAATTTTCCTTAATTACATTCCAAAATCAATTATTTAAAAATGACGTTAGAATCATACACTTACAGTCTGTGACTTTTAGTGTCCTCTTGACTTCTCCACTTCCTGAGCCTCCACAACCATCTTCATCATCACAGTCCCCGCTGATCTGTTCAACCATGCCACCACCGCTGCCCATCTGAAGTTCCCACTTGTCTGGTTTGGGTGATCTACCCTGTAACAACTAAATATGGATATAAGAAACATTTATTAAGAGTAAATTCAAATCATCCAAGAATGCTGTTCAGAAACATATGTAGAAATTAGAATTATTTTCTCATGTGGGGCCACTATTTTGATGTAGACACCTCAACCAAATTAAGTCTACAAGAAAATAAAAACTACTGAAATGATAATAAATTATGAGCAAGGTCTTACAGCCAAAAGGGCTACAATCTGCATATTAGCTCTGTCATTAAGCTTTGGATAATGCTCTGGAAAGCAAATAAAACCAGGGCTTCTTACTCATAGAAAGTATGGCTAGAAAATTGTTTATTTCTGAATAAGTAATGTTTAAGCATGATAAATCAAACTCCAACACAATACAATTCCCTTTGCAATATACTGGCTGATAATGTGCTGTTTTGTAAATCGACAGTCCATAACTTTTCAAAAAGTGGAGTACTATTATTCCAGAAAGGATTCAGTCAGAAAAATTCTAGAATTTTGGGTAGATCATTTTTAGCTTTAGTTAAACTTCCTTGGATCGAATACATAGTCCAATGCATATAGCACAGAACTGAACCTTGGAACAAAAGACTTAAGTCCTACTTTCATCTTTGCAAATCACTTACGAAATTTAACCAACTTCTTGGTTCTTTGTTCTCAAGTATTTCATTTACTTTTATGAGCAAAATAGATGGAATAGCCATTTTCTCTAGAGCACAAGAGTGCTGGTAATATTTATGAATAATATTATAAATGCCTGAACTCATTTTCAAAAAGGTGGTATTATAAATAATAGAATATTTCACTTAAAGCAAAAGCTGAGTAAAATTATCCAATATATGATATTTACCCCTGTATGGCAGCTTTGGAGAACACATGACCAAGCCTGAGCACTAGAGGGTACTGCTATATTATGAATGAAATGTACCTCTGCTGAACATTTAATGAGAATTTAAATTTTCAGGGTGCCTTATGAAACTATTAGGGTTATTACTTCTAAGAGAATTTCTAAGTAATAGTATTAATTAGCAAACAATAATTAAAAACATAACCCAATGAGATCATTTCATATTGAAAAACAGAGTAAAATATTCTCAGTAACCTAAAACAAATACATTTAGCATTTAAAGAATATTTACACCAAGCACCTAGACTGACAATTCATAAGCTTTCAAAATTAAAAATTGGTCACAAATTCTGAAATATTAGTTTCTAAAAATGTATTTTTCCCTAACAAAAATGAAATGCTAAAACAACTTGACAATCATTTAAAAATTCTTACCAGAATTTATTTCTATTTATCAGCATTTCCCTAAATGTTTTAAGAGGTATTAAATTTAAAAAGAAGGCTTCTTTTATGGTCACGTGAATTTAGGTACAGTTGGGTTAAACAAAGCTGATGTGCATGCTACTTCCTGCAGGGGAGTATGGTACAGATATGTAACAAAGCACATAAAAATTCAAATCTGAAAAAGGAAAGGAAGGATAATGGTATTATTTATAACACTTATCAGTTGTTATTTAGCATAAAAATAGAGGACTTGCTTTCTGAGGTCCAACATACTTAGATTTTACTTCTGATTTTCATATGTATTAACCATGAGATACTGGACATTGTACAAGTTACTGAATAACTCAGTTCCCTTCTATCTAAAACAGGAACAATAAGATACCTGGGTCACTGTTTTTATTGCGAAAAAATATATATAAAGTACTCTGCATAGTGTTAAAATACTAAAAGTTAATATAATTTGATTCTTATTATCTACTTTATTATATATTCTATTGCAATATTACTCAAGCACCCACAGCACATTAATTGAAAGAATTATTTGATAAAGAATTCAATTACATAACTTAGATTAAAATTTTTCAAAGTATTACCTGACAAGAACAAAAGTCAAACTTTCTGGTGATGTGTTATTCTCCTTTATTCCTGACATTCTTTCCCAATGCTTTCTCATTTCAACTTTACTTCTATAATTATTATTACAATATTTTACTGGTACTTTGGCCAGAACAAATATGGAATATACAATGTATAAATCACAAAAACTCAACCCAGTGAATTTCAACTCAAAAATGCAAACACAAAAATAGTGCCTATAAAAAAAAACTTAATATTTTAAGAAAACGTTTTTGGTTAAAAGCAATTAAATACATTAATAGAGAATAATTCATTTATTTATAAAAACTGGTAAAGATAATATAGAACATATTTTAAAAAACTTTGTTGTATTTTCTAGATTTCTTTTTTATATCACTTCAATGACACTCTAAGAACCTAAGGCACATGAATTCACATTTTTAAGAAAGAGAACTGTACAAAACTATGTTTTCATTAATTTAAACTCTCTGTGATAGGCAAGATTGTAAAATAGGACCCCAAATTTCCCACACTTGGACTGTGAATATAATGCCACTGTTAAACGCATTATATTAAATGGCAAAAGAAAATTTGGAAATGTAATTAAGGTTATTAATCAGTTGACTTTTGGTTCATCAAAAGGGAGATTATCTAGGTGGATCTAATGTAATTACATGAGTTCTTTAAAAGCAGGAAGTTTTCCCTAGGTATCAGCAGAAGTCAGAGAGATTTGAAACTTGAGAAGGGAAGGAGGAGGATTGGCCTTGAGAGATCATGTTCTTGGCCTTGACCTTGGATGCTATGAGAGGGCTTGTGAGAGATTCTGCCCAAAGTCCTTTAAGAAGGAAATGAACTACTAGCAGCTGAAAGTGATCCACCTTACAGTCAGCAAAGAATCCAGTCCTCAGCCCAACAACTGAATTCTACCAACAGCTTAGCTGAGCCTAGAAAAGGATTCTCCCCGAGAGCCTCTGACTAAATCATGCTTGGCTGACAACTTGCCTTCAGACTTGTGAGACCCTGAGCAGAGAGCCCTGGGCAGTGAGTCCAACTAGACTTCTAACCTGCGGAACTGTGAGTTAATAACAGAAAGTTTTTAAACTGCTAAATGTGTGGTAGTTCTTTATGCAGCAATAGAAAATGAATACACTCTCTAACCTCCAAAAGGGCCACATTTATTTCCTGGCAATTTTTTGTCCAGTCTCTTTTGATTCTCTAAGAAATTCCTCAGAAAAAGTGGGCAATGGATCCACCGTCCTGAGATTATGTCCTTGGAAACAAGCTATCAGATTTGGCCTTTTTGCTACGTTTCAGTTTCTCTGTCTTTTTGTAATCCCTTTCATTGTTTTCCAAGTCTCTGGGCAAGAGGTATAATTGTTGTTTCCTGTGATCACTTTATCCAGATATACCCACGATCCTATCTGATCCATGCTCCCAGGTCCGCAATAATCCTGTCTCCCTCCAATAGAGTCAATAGCTCTGTAATAATGTTCATTTTCTTAGCTATCGATCATCACACATCCATGAATGTTCATTTTCATTCTCACAATTATAATAAAGCTTAATCAGTGAAAAACTCCCAACAAATTTCTAATCAACAAAAACTATAGGCTCTTCATAGTAAGATCCTTATTCAAAATCAAAACTATTTTGATTTCTTCTGAGCTTGTTCATCTTTCTCCTCACATTTCTAGAAAAATAAAGATAAACATTTCAATTAATACTGTAAATCCTCCGTTCTTTTTAGTGTCTCTCTAGGAACCCAGACTGACAGATTGTGCTCTCATCTGTATACATATTATACTCATGTCTTTATTTGCAGCGTTATTACTTTGTAGTTCATCTCTAAGAAGTGGTTGGATATAAAATGTACTCTACTACTTTGTATATTAAAATGGAATTTTTCATCTCTATTATTAATGTATTACTACAACTGATCTTCTCATCTCTCTCATTGCAGAGGACATCAGTTTCCCCCACCTACTACCACTATATTATTTTCTCCTAATCAGTACTTATGACGTGTCATTCTGTCTTAATGTTCTTTGTGGCTCTTTACTGTCAAAAACCACTGGTTCCCATGTGTCTGGAGGACAAATATCAGTTCGGATAGATGAGTCACAGAAAGTGGTCCAGTGGTAAAACATTTGGGAAATTCACACTATGGCCCCTTCTCGATATCCATGTACTAAAGACTCACAAAGAATCTTACAGGAAGCAATTTTGTTTAGCTGAGAGTTACCTCACATTTTCCAAACTTACATAAGCAAATTAACCCCTCTCCTCACTCAACATCCATTGACATATTTTTGAAAATGAGGCCTAAAAAAGTTCGAATTTAACCTGCAGCCGAGGTCCTGTATAACATACTTTTTAAAGAGATTACATCTAAACACAGACTGCAGCACCCAAATTCTGCTACAGAGCGTTTAGTGCCTTTTTCTCATAGAAATCGTGAGAATTTACATGTCTATAATTTTGTTTATGCTTGTTTTATACTTTCCTCACTTTGATTTTCATTTTTCCTCTACAAAGAACACCCTTTCCTTTTCCTCATCATATTATACCTAATTTCATGTTTAAATTCAAACATTCTTTTTATCCCATTCCATACATATCTCTCTGATCTTTTAACTGTTTACCATTCATTAACACTTAATTTTCTTGAACATATGCTACACTCTTCTGATTTAATGGTGTGTTTTTCAAAGTTGAGACCATGATTTAATATCTTCATACTCCCCATCCTAACTATAAAGATTACTAATTTGTAGATGCTAAATATAGTTTAACTTATTTATTTTAAATTTGAAAATACTTTATTATATTTACCCTGTCTTCAGTGCCCTTTAAATCTAACTTAGAAAAGTGTTTTCACTTTTAGTTGAATCTTCAGAGGCAGTAATGTTCTAGAATAACTTTGGGTTTATGTTTATTGACTGGAAGATTGATTCATTATTTATTCAATGATGCTTATTGAGCACATACTATGCAACATACATGTATTTTGAAGACATAGTTTTAGTTCTGAAAAAGTGCTCAGTATATACCTTACTTTATTTCAAACTTGACATTCCTGAATATGCAACAAGATAAAACTAAAATAAAATAAATCTGAAATCAGATAAAAAGAAAAAACTGACTATAGGTATAATTTTGTGATCTTGCTAAATTATTTTTCTGTTTAATCCTTAATAAGAAATAAGTTAAAACAGTATTATTCCTGAGCTTCTGGAAACATCTAAGAAGTTGTTTAAACAAAAATTGACATTGAAAAATCGTGCCAAGAAATACTTTCCAGATATATCTGTTTGCCATACTAATTACTATAAACTAGAAAGAAAATGTTAATGTTCCAATTAATTTTTTAAATGAATAGGTAGAAATATTTTCAAATAATTGATTTGTGCAAATAAAAATTATTTTTTCTAGCATAGGGAGAGAATCTTAGCTTCAGAATTGGGATCACCAGGTAATGAAATTCTCCCCTGTTATTTCATGGAGGATAAGCCCTTCTTAATCCTCTCCTCCCCCAATGCCTCAGGGAGACATCATGGGGATCACTCCTCCATCACTACCATCAAGCCCTGATTATTCCACCTGCATGGGCAAGTGTTATTTTACACTCTACTCTTAAACCACTTTCATAAAGGGGAGCCTTCCCCGAAAGGTCTTTAATAAAACAAAAGGGTTTCCATATGTGCACATTTAAAGGAACATACACAAATAAAATGACTATAGACTGATAATGAAAGCCAATTTCTTCTATAAATGGTCCGTGAAAATCAGTCTTATTAGAGAGACATACTCATGCCACATACTGCCATGAATCTCTATTTTCACCACATACATCATGAATAGCTAGCTGTTCCATATATTCATAATATAGAACATACCATAAGAATTGTTCAAAACTTAAAACCCCAAATACATTTAACATTATGCCTCAGGGCCTACATTTTCCAAATCTGAAAAATGGGAGAATGTCTTTTTGGAAGATTTGGGAGTTATTATTTTAATTAAGTTATGTGAAGTACTAGCATATAAGTGTTCAGTAATGGTTTCTTATCTGTACCATTGTTATCATCATTAGCGGTAGGAACTGATATCAACACTCCGATTCTGTCTTTGAAGGAGGGAACCTGTCTGCATGGGAGGAACAGTATCTCCTTTCATCCTCATCCTGCCTTGGCTCTACCTAAGTCGCCCACATAAAGCTGATGGCATTTTTAACACTTCAACCTTGTCACAAAGGGTAGAAAGTCAATCAACACATCTATATTTATAGAACAATTACTGTGGAGGAAAGGGCATGATTTTGAGTCCCAGCCACACGTTAATTAATTGTATGCCTTTAAGCAAATCACTTAAGCTCATTAAAAGTCATTTTATTCTACTGAATAATAATGCAAGGAAATGCACTTTATATACTATAAGGCATTATGCTCATTTACAACGTTCAGTGGAAGACACTGAATCCATATAATTGAGAAGTCAACAAAATGAGAATAGAGTGAAAAAAAAAAAACAACTTTTATGGTGTTCCTCCTTTCCTCAATGCCACACAGATTGTGCATTCAGCTGATTAGCTGAAAATGGTCACTTTTGATGATTGACACTTCCTGCTTATGTTTAATTGGTTTAGGAAGCTCATTAGGAATTCTATCTTGGAGAATGAGTTTGGTGGGTAGAATATTTGATGACTCTAAGGCAAACATATTTCTTTCAGCTGGTGAATTCATCTCTCAGTAGACTCAATTTGTTTTTTTACTAACTGTCTGGCAGCATCCCACAGTTGCAACAGCTTTTCAAATACAATAAAATCTGGCTATAGGTGGCTCACATATACAACATGTTTGCTATGAAAGAGAAACATATTTATCACATTAAAAAAAACTCTAAATGTGAGTTTAGAGCAGTTAAATGTGCTTCAAAATTCTATATGTAATAATACATCTCAAAATATTTCCTTTATTCTCTTACGATCATTTACACAGGTATACAAAAATAAATATGTGTTTAAAAAGTCTTAGTCATCATATATGCACCTTTAGTCATTTATTCAAATGTAGACATGGTAAAATCTGCTGTTTTATGATTTTATAGTATTGATGAAAGTATGTAAGTGAAAAATCAAAATGTTAGAAACATTTCAAACCAGAAATTTGAAGATATAGAAAAATTTGTTCTTTCATTTCATTATTAGTAAAACATCTTTAAATAGCACATTTTAAGAATGCATTTTTAAAAACCTCTCTATATACATGCAAACATATACATATGTATAAATTTAATTTTGTTATAAAGCAATTGGCACCTGCACTTTCATAAATTTAAGTGAAACTTATAAATAAATATATAGAAATAGGAAGACAACAAAAGCTTACAACATTTTAAAGTCAGAACTTTGATTCAAAATTTCTCGTGCTGCATATTTAAAATATCTCTGTAACATTTTCAAATGAGACCTTTAAAAAAACTCTTTATATAATATGCTCTCATTATTTTTTTTCAACATAACTTCCCTTCCCCCAAACCTACAACTCTGCTCCCATCTACACTCTAACACATTCTGTCCTATTGGTTTTTGTACCAAACTTTCTCATGCTCTGCCTTTCAAATTTAGAAGACAGTTTATCCACATAACCTAATTCTCACAAATCTCCAAAGATATTTTCAAAAGCAGCTAAACATTTACAGATTATTCCACCTAAAAAACCAAACACATTTTACAATATGCCGTGTTATGTTAAGTTGACCAGACACAGAAGTCATTTCTATGGGATTTTGTGTCGGTATTTTCTTTAAGTTTGAGCTTTCTGATCTTGGCTTCTGTTGTGCCAGTAATTTGAAAGTTCACTGTTCTGTTAGCATTTTGTTTATGCAATGCAGTCTGACAATTTATAGTCTTGTGATTTTGTAAATAGAACACTGAACTTAGAAAAGGCTTACTACATTCACTCTCTGGCCTCCAATACTGCAAAGAAGTCATTTGTTCTTGTTGCCATACTAAATTCTGTATGTCTCCCTCCCACCATGCCTTATCCTTACCTCCAACTCAAAGCATGGCCAGTTCCATCTTCTGGTCTGTCATACCAAAAATGACTGGATAAGTTTATAATTAATATGTATTCTCATCCAAACTCTAATTTGGACCTAACAGGAGAGTTACAACTAATAGCTAACAGGTAAGTGTAGGAATAAAAAAGGAAATAGAGAAATAAATGCAACCTCATATAGAACTCAGAAAAACCGTGGGACCAAAAGAGGAAGTGTGGCCACCAAATATTATCAATTCTCAAATGGCTCCTGTTAAATGTCTATGAGAAAACACTCCAAGGACCTGAAGAGAACTGGTGAAAAAAGGAAAAAATCTTTCTTACTTCTACCAAAACATTCATGCTATTAACTGAGAAGGTACAGAAGATCAGTGACCAGAGTCGGGGAAGAGAAAAGGACATTTTGTGAGCAAGCAATGTATAATGGTCCTGCAGCAGGAGAATAAAAAATGAGGGACAGGAAAGTAGAGGTTATAGGTAAATTAAAAATATGTATCATGTTTAGTGGACTAAGTAGATGTGTAGTATAAATTTCTTAAAATCAAATATTTTACTATTCAGGGCATGATATATTACAATTATACTGCCTAAAATGAAAAAAAAAAAAAAAAAAGAGGACTTTTTTGATGTCACCATCTTACTTTCAAGCTAATTTATTAATAATTTTCTAAGTCATTATCATATATTCACCAACATATATACACACAAATCACATATACATATTGGTATCCACAAATATGACAGGACAGAAACCGTCTAGGTTTCTAGCTGATCCAGGTTAGTCTATACTTGAAATTAAAGGACATACTAAATAAGAATGATCAAATATTAAATAATTTCATTGTTTCTCATTTCTTTAGTACAGAATACATTTACATTATTTTTGGTAGGGTTTATAATTTTGGAATAATTTCTTTTAACATGCCAAAAGCCTGAATCTCTTCATATGCATGACTAATGTTTAAATATGCATAAGGTAATAAAGACTAACATGAAGATTTGCCCCAAATGTTCAGTGACTTGTGCCCTGCATTACCTCAGGAAAATGCCTCGGGGTGGTATGGGTGTCACAGCAAGTAAAAGTATTAATAACACTGCTGGAAATATGCCTAGCCATTTGCCTAGTTATGCTATATCATCTAGCTGACATTATAGGGCAAAGCAACCAAATTTCCAAAATCAAGGATATAATAAAACTGAACATGTACTGCTCCTGAGGAAAACAAGTGAAAGTATTCTAAAACATAAACGGATTAGTTGAAAATGAATTCTAGACAACACAACAACATCTACTAAATCAGGCTTCTATTAAACACACTCCATATAAGTAAAGTATGACCCATATTATAAAGGCAGTTTTAATTTTACATGCATTTTCTAGTTAATGATGTAGATAGTATTAATTTTACATATATTACAAAGTGAGTGGTTTTCTTCCCTTAACTCATTGCTAAATTTTGCCTCATCTGGCTCAGTCATAAAAAACAGAACCAGCATCTGTTCTAGCATCTCAGTTATCTCCACCGACTAAAAGGTCATGCAATTTCCATAAAAAATATAGGAATTAGTATTTTCCATTATTAACCTAGATTTTCCTCGCCATTTTTTTAAAAGTTATCTCAATATATTTCTAATAAGACTAAATGGTTTATGTCATTGAACTGTTATGTGTTGTAATCATGGTCTTTTAACCACTTAGCTGCATACGCCTGATGTCACAGAAAGACAGAAAAGAAAAAAAAATAGTAAGAAAGAAAAGGAGGGGGGACAGAAGAAGACATTAATCATGATACATTGCCAATGTAAGGACTCCCTGATTATAAAAGACTTTGTTACTTCATCAAAATTGCCATTGCTTTTTGAAAGAAATGTGAAGGATTGCAAATTCATTTAAAACCTGGTTTTGGCAACTAATCTAGATTTCCTTCATTGGCCAGCTGTGCAGAATTCATTCTCAAATGTTCTATTATAACATCCTATGGAAGATTCTCCTAAAGTTTCCCAGTCTGTTGAAGGTTTATTTCCAAAAGGAGCTCATTCTGATCCCATTTAGTATGACACCCTTGTGTATGCCAGATGGCAATGTTATAGCTTCACAAATATCATTCTGATTTTCACCTTTACAGTAAAATTCCCTTAATCTAGCTTTCTTTACATAAACTATAAAAATATAGACAAATATATATCAGATGAGGATTAAAGGAATGTGATTTTACTAAATATTCTAGAAATAATTAGACAAAAATGGGTGAAATTTGGGGCTGAGGTTGTATTGAGGAAAGGTTAGGTGGGTATTTGACTGGGCTTCTAGACCAAATTCTACTATTAACTATTGAAATGTGAGACTTTAAGCAATTTAACCTTGTTGAATCTAAACATTTCAGGTGAAAAAAAGAGAAAGCTGAAAGTTCCCAAATGTGTCTTACAGCTATAAAATTTTCAATTCTAATGTTTCAACTATTCTAACATTTGGTTTTGAAACAGGTATTACAATATCAAAGCTTATTACAGCCCTCCTTGACCTTCATTTCAATTCTATTCCTTTTCCTGCTAGATTTAACCTATGGATTTTTTTTTTGAATGATAGCATATATTTCCTATGACATTTATTATGGGTTGAATTGTGTTTCTGCAAAAATATATGTTCAAGTCCTAGGCCTCAGCACTTCAGACTGTGTTTTTTTGTTTGTTTGGTTTTTGTGTATTTTTTTTTATGACCTTATTTGGAAACAGGGTCTTTGCAGAGGTAATAAATGAGGTCATTTGGGTGGGCCCTAATCCAGTATGAGTAGAGTTCTTACAGAAAGGGGAAATTTGAACACAGAGACAGATATGCACAGAGTGAAGATTATATGAAAAGACACTGGGAGAGTATAGGTGAAGGTGGAAGATTGGACTGATGGATCTACAAGCCACGGATGCAACGATTGCCAGTAAACCATCAGAAGCTAGTAGAGAGCATGAAATAGATTCTCCTTCACAGCCTCGGAAGGGACCAACCTTGCTGACATCTTAATTTCAGACTTCTAGCCTCTAGAACTGTGACACAATATATTTATGTTGCTTTAAGCTCCCCAGTCCATGCTTGTTATAGTAGTCCCAGCAAATGAATACAAAGTTACATATGAAAGGTGCATACATCTTAAGTGTACAACTTCAATAATGTTTTGACATGAAATCAACCATGTGACCACCATAATCATGATACAGAACATTACCAGCATTTCAGAAGCCTCTTTTCTGCCTTTTTTTATCTACTAAATAAAACACTATTTTGACTTCTTCCATCATAGATTCATTTTTCTTGAGGAACTTTATACCGTGTAAGCATATTTGTGACTATAGATAGAGCAGAAGTTCATTCTTTTTAATTGCTGTATTTTATTCTATTGTATCAATGAACCATAATTTTTCATTCTTCTGTTGCTGGACAATCATACTGTCTGGATATAAAAATAGTGTTGCTTTGAAATCTCTTCAAAGTCTTTTCGTGTAAAAAACCAGTCGCGTCTATTGGGCATACACCTAAATGTGGAGTTGTTAGGTGCTAGGGGCCTTTTAACCAAACTAGCTGGCTGTATATATGTATGTATGTATGTATGTATGTATGTATGTATTTTCCTTCTTCCTAATATTAATGTATAATTTACTAATAATAGAGTGTACATATCTTAAATATACAGCTCAACGAGTTTTCACATGAGTATGCGCACAAAACAACAACTCAGATGAAAATGATATATTATATTTCAAACATCCTAGAACTCTCATTGTCATCTGCAGTTATTCCATGTCTTCCGCAACACTTGGTATCATTGGTCATTTTCATTTTAGGTATTTTGTAAGAGTATAGTGGTATTTTAGTGTGGTTTTAATCTGAATTTTTCTAACAATTAATGTTATTCATATAATTTTGGGGTTTTTTTTGGTACAGTCTAACGTAAAGTACCTAATCAAGGCATTTGCTCATGAAAAAATATATTATGCACATTTTTCTAATTGATGTTTTAAAGCTCTTTACAAATTCTGAATACGACTTTTGTTTTTTATTTGTACTGTTTTTCTATTATTATTTTTATTTTTATTTCCCCTTTCTTGCTGTTTTTAGATGAATCATTTATTTTATTCTTTTTTCAGTATATTTATTAATCTTTTAATATCCTAGATTATAATTATATTTATTTACAATGTTATAATATTATATAAAAGTATATTCTAGACTTATTACACCTTAAGTAGTACTTTAACCACTTCTTCGAAGATGTAATAACCTTAAAACAATTAAACATTATTTAGCCACTCATATTTTGTTGTCATACATTTTATTTCAACATTTATTATAAACTCAAAAAAATATAATTATTATCTTTATCCTTACTTCTCAGGTCTATTTCACAGTAAATATTCCTCATAAATTCTTTTTCTTTTGATAACTTTGTCAGATTCTGGTGTCAATATTCGATGCCTTTCTACAACAAATTGGTAAGTCGTCTTTCTTTTGTATATATTTTCTAAAGATGCTTGTGTAAGATTAGTTTTATTTGTTCCTTAAATCTTTGGAAGAATTTACCAGATAATCCATCTGTGCTTGGAATTTTTTAGTGAGAAATGTGTTACTTCCAAATTGAGCTTCTATAATAGATACAGAGCTCATTCAGATTTTTAACACTTCTTCTTGTGTCAATATTTTAAGGTTATTTTTTCAGTGAATTTCATTGCTTCCTGAAGTTTGTGCTTCTGTCTAGGATAATCTTTCTTTAGCCCAAAGAACTGAAATATTTCTTCTGAATGACAGGGATATCAGAAAATTTAAAAATCTGAATGAGTTCTATATTTATTATAGAAGCTCTATCTAAAAGTAACATATCTCCCCACCCCCCACCCACACATACACACATAGACACACAAATTCCAAGCACAGATGGATTATCTGGTAAATTCTTCCAAAGATTTAAGGAACAAATAAAACTAATCTCACACAAGCACTTTTAGGAAATATATACAAAAAAGAGACCACTTACCAATTTGTTATAGAAAGGCATCAAATACTGACACCAAAATCTTCTTTTGTCAAAAGACCCAGAGGAACACCAGGGTAGAGCTGAGTGAGTCAACATGTGGTAGAGTTTTAAAGATGAGAGGAAGACTGACCTCAGGAGCATCCCTTCATCTGATGCAGTAAAGAAACCATCAGATGGAGCATGGACAGATGAAGACCTTAGTACCTCAGCTTCAGGTTTTGTTCCAGCAGAGAATGAAAATTTTGTTGGAGACTCAAATTAGCCCAATAATTTCCCAGCTTTATGAATATAGCCAAAGATAACATTTTTCATTGCTCTTGGGGGTATTTGTGTTTTTTCCATTTTAAAATTACAAAAATAGCTTGTTATTATTACGTAAATAATTCATTCTCATTATAAAATTTTCAGCAATACAGAAAACCTGTGGTTCCATAAAAACTTTAAACATTTAGATTTTGAATGTCAATCACAGTGCTTTTATGAGTGTTTACCTGGCATTTTGCCCATGTCCCTCTACCAGGTGAGTGTCCTTGGGTAGCTGGAAACTACTTTGATGTATCTGTTATTCTAGACCTATTTCTGGTGTTTGGATATTTTGTTTCACTATGCTGATTCAAGAATAGTAATTTTTAACCTACTGAATCCTGAGCACCTTTATATATGTTTCTGTTTCTTGAATCTTATTTAGTAGAACCTTATTTAGTTCTATTAGTAGATAATTTAACCACCAAAAGAGCTTGGCAATTTCAATTAAGTATTGCTTTTTATCCCATATAACTTAATTTCATACAATAATAGCTAATATGTTCATTTAAAAATTAGGTTTTAGTATCCTTTGACATATATGCTACAGGCAGAAGGAGAACTGTTTATTTTTGGTGCAAACTGGCTTCCTTTTAAGCTGCTCTTATTTTCTCAGTCTTTCCTTTTCTTTCATGTATTCAGTGTCTATCATTTTTTAGTTGTTCACCCAGGCTTCCCTAGAAGTATGCAATCTCTCCTTCCTTTGAACATAATCCTTCCTCAAATAATATTGCTCTTTCCTCTGCGCAGTTGATTCTATCTAAGTATTAGGAAAAAGCATATGACCAGCTGATTAAACAGCTTTACTTAAGAGTTGGATGGAAAGACTTATCTGCCCGAAATCTCACATAAAAATATATGGAAAGGAAATTGCCAATTCAAAGTCATCTAGGCACCATCACTGACTCCTAGATTGTCAGTTTTAGCTCTAAACCCATAGAGTACTAACAATAAAAATAAAAAGGAGAAACATGTGTGTGTGTCTGTGTGATTGTGTGTTGGCGTGTGTGTGTGTGTGTGTGTGTGTGTGTGTGTGTGTGTGTGTGTGCTGTGTGATTGTGTGTTGGCGTGTGTGTGTGTGTGTGTGTGTGTGTGTGTGTGTGTGTGTGTGTGTTGGGCAGCTGTTTAAATACAGTCATCTCAAGGCTTGACTAGGAGGCTCACTCGCATGGTTGCTGGTAGAATTTATTTCCTCACTGGTTGTTCACCTGAGGACTCCCCTTAGCACATAGCAAGGTAGACCTCTCCATAAGGAAGCTCACACTATGGCAGCTCTCTCTATCATAGCAAGTGGGCAAGAGGGCAAGAAAGAGTAGCAGAAAGAGAGGGAGAGGGCCAGCAAGATGCAAGTCATAGCTTTTATAACCTAATCACAGAACTGTCATCCAATTACTTGTGCTGTATTCTGTTCATTAAAAACAAAGCGTTAGGTCCAGCCTACACTAAGGGGAGGGGCTCATACAGGGCATAAATACTAAGAAGTCAGATCATTGAAAGCTATGTGAGAAACTGCCTATGATGACGTCCCAAATAATTACCCACTTTCTTTTTCCACTATTATGTTATTTTTTTCATAAACTACTTAAATAAAGCTCTATCTCCTAGAGTAATGGTGTCTACAGTCTTTTTTATCCCTGCTTTAACCCCCAAATTTGTATTGTTAAATATAGTGGTTTGTTTCCTTTCTTTGCCACCAGATTCACACATGATTCATGTATACAGTGAAGACCCTCTATGTGTTCAACTGAGCCAGACTCTTCAGAATCTATATATTATTGACATGTAGGTGACTATTTTTACCCATTCTAGCAAACCGTTTGATCTTCCATTTTCCCCATTCTCAACTCTCAAGAGTGTTGATTGCCTTCTACACTTAATCTTTACTTCTCATTGTCACCTGGGCTTCTATAACAACAATACCCCTGCCTACACTTTCTTTTTTCTCATTCTTGCAATGTCATTTTCTCCATTCCTGTGTAATTTCAAATAAAAGAGACTTTTCCTTAACATTTTCTAGCAATACGTGCTCCTGAACAATGAGACTTGACTGTTCCCATCAGCTGTAACGTCCAGCTTCTTTCAGTTATGTTTTCCTTTCTTAGTTGAGCTCAAGAATGATTCTACACCAAAGAGAACTTTCTTTCTCATTATGTACAGAGTGAGATGGAAGAGAGGATAATTCTGGAAGACTGTTGTAAGAATTGCTGAGTTTATTGCAAGAATAGTTTCTATTCTTTGAATGTTTGTTTACACTGTTTGTTTATATCTCCCTTTGAGATATCAATTTTGATAAATGAATAGTTTTTACTGTTACTATGTTCTAGAAACCAGATAAACATAAATTGAATAATAAAAATCTAAACCTTGAGGATTTTCCAGTATCATTATTGTAACATATGTAAACACAGTGTCATCCATCTTTAAAAATAATAATTTGAAAGATGTTCAAAAACAAAATATGACTTTTTTAGAAAAGGTATATACAAAGTTTACTTAAACAAAATTAAGAAAACAATATTTGGCAATTTATATTTTGAATTAATATTTAAGGATCTCTTTTGAAATATATGTTTAGAATTCAAATGTATAATTTTTAATCATTTTTACTCATAGGAAGGTAAATGGTCTCATAAACTTTGTCATTAAACTTTCGTGACCTTTATATATTCTGTTTTCCTCCTTGTTTATAATCTGACTGAGCTGTAAAGGTGCAATTGCCAACCAATCAAAATGAAAACTAAAAGGTCAGTGCATTGTATATTATAGTTACTTTTCAAAAATTGTGTAAGAAATTCACATTCTTGCAAGTCTAAAATTGTAAAACACATACATGATGACATAAATGAGACCCAGGCTCCTGGTAAAACTTGTAATAAACATGAAAAGAAAGTCCAAGTCCCCGTATTTTCTTTTTTATTTTAAATTTAGTCTCTAAAATTCTAGTAAGCTAGGTATAGAAATGTTATAAAATAAACAATGTTACAGCTGTCATAAAATTAACAATATTGTAACTATTTTCCAGGCTGCAAATTTCAAATTAAGAATGTACTTAGATTTACAGATTAGCACATGCACATATTTTGGAACTACTTGTAGGTGTTCATAATTTCTATTGCGGCAACTGTCTATTTTATCAGTTATTTGAAAATAAGCAAAAATTATAAGATATGGAGTTTTTGTCTCATAAATTATCTCAATGTGTGATCCGAAGAAGACCAGTATCAAAGGTAAATATTTCTTTTAAGCATGATCAACTTGAGTGGAGCATATATGGTTTCCATATAGTCTGTATTTTCAGTATATTAAAAGCAGAGCAAGGACATAATTTGCGTGTTTTGAAACATTTTTAAATTGTCTTGTTGCCGATATAGTTTAATCGTTGTGAAGAGAGATAAACATATATAAGGAATAAAATTAGATAGCTAAAAATAGAAAAAAATAGACTGACATTGATTAGGAGAAGGCTGGAAGTACTGTCTGTCAGTAATATTAAAGCTATCAAACCATAACAGAGCAACAGATGCTGTTTTTGTTCTGAATGGAAGTTGAGGTCATAGAGAGCATGCTTGCCTCCATGGCCTCATTTACAGAAAAGTTTTGAGAAGATGGGAAACTACATTAAAAAGTAAATCTGATGGTTTGGGAATTAAGCCATATCCAGAAAGTGTGTTCTAAGGTGTTAGGATAAGCACCTAATTAAGCGCCTGCAGGCAGAAGCAAGAGGAGGCGGATTTGGAAGGAGGTTTTTCACACCTCAGTGGTATTGAGAAGAAACTGAAGGCAGTTTATTCTGGCCCTAAGAGGCTGAGAAGCCTGTGGTTTCTAAAAGCAAAAGGGCCAACCCTTGATCAAGTAAGCACTGTTTTTAAAACCGAGACAACTTCACTGTGAGCCCCAATTAGAATTAGCACCTGAAAGGCAAAGGGCGCCTCAAAATGCCTAAGCCTCTTGTCTCTCCAAGTACAATCTCCTTCTGAAACTACGTCGGAATAATTACTGCTTAATCTGAATTTGTGAAATGATTTGAATAGTTACATTTCTGTAAATCATGTAATATTTGGAATATTGCTGCTACCACTGGACTAATGTCACAGACTTTAGTTGCATTATTTGTTGCAAGTTGCTTTTAACAAAAGCTGAAATGGAATTTATTTCTTCTCTAGCCTTGATTCGGGTTATTAAACAACAAAACTGGATAAAAATATCTTTACTTTAATTCCAATCTAATATTTTTCTATATTTTAATTTTATAAACAAATATATTTGGCACCCCCCTAACATTTCAGCAAAGACTCACTTTGTACTTGGCCATAATGCCATTGAAAATGCAGCTGTAACTGTATTGAAAGGGAGAAAAGGAGTTCAGCTACCAAGAAGCTATGATGACAGTCTGGAAGTCTGAAGATGAGCGGAATAAAAACGATGGCTTAACTAGGGAGAAGAGACCCATAGTTCTGAGTATACACAATGCCAGGGTAGAGGCAGTTTTTCAACATAAGACCCATAAGGGTGATAAGAACTCGGAAGATGAGCAGAAATCAAGATTTAAAAGCTACCGATGGATACGGCTATGTGGTTCAACTTTCCACATGCTTCCCTCTGGCAACCCCCCACCCCATTCTTCTCCTTGACTATGGCCTTCGTTCCCCAGAAATACTCAAGATAATGATATACTTTGTCTAGAAGAGACTCAGTGGACATGGACTAA
This sequence comes from Pteropus alecto, assembly GCF_000325575.1. Lineage (NCBI taxonomy): Eukaryota > Metazoa > Chordata > Mammalia > Chiroptera > Pteropodidae > Pteropus > Pteropus alecto. Next base: position 20,186,024 of record NW_006436811.1, on the reverse strand, counting down.
GAGCTAGACTTCGGATACCAATATAGCTGTCGTTTCTGTGACCTCTCACTAAAAAACAGAAAAGAGTTAGGCACATCATAGATGTCAGTGAGGACAGATGTAGATCCAAACCAGAGCTCCTGCCCAGCCCCCCACCCAAACATCCATCCCCATCATATTACTTCCTACCTAATGGCTCATGAGCAACCTCTACAAAAATGTGAGTTGGATTGTCAAGTTGACTACGATAAAATGGAATAAAGATTCTTCTTTCAGTGAGGTTGAAGTTACAATGGAAATTTATTCAATAATAGAAAAAAGTATTTTTCAAAGAAGAAATACAAGTTTTACCTGAAATTATGTAGTTGAAGGAGAGGTTGGAAGCATCTGTATCCTCCTCTTACAGAGCAAAGAATCAGAAAACATGCTCAGCAGAAGAGCTAGTTGTTCTTTTTAGAAAAAGGTTGCTCTCGGGATTTAAAAATTATGCTAGTGGTAGGAAATAGTTAATTTTACCACAGTAATTTCCAGATGAGTTGAAAAGTTAGATGGTAAAATTACAAGTGCATTTAATACAAGTTGATATTTATTTATTCTTGGATGTGACAAAAGCATTGTTAACATCTCAGAGCTGGAAATCATAAGGAAAAGGTTCCTAGATCAACTAGGTAAAATTTCAAATCTCTACATTCCAATTAAAATGTTTTCTTGTTTAATAAAATCATTTAAAATATAATTCCAATAAGATAACACATGTACACATGATGTACACATGTAAAAACGTGTATTATTTACTCATAAAGAAAAATTCTACAGTATTTAACATACAATTAGGTGAACATTATATATTTTTGTAAACAGAAATGCTTCTGTGCATGAATGTAATATGTAATTCAGAGCTGGAGACAGAAGAGGGATGCCCAGTAAGGAACTGAAGCGGGTTTTGCTGATGCACTGGCCTGGACAAACCTTGTGTTGCGGGCAGGGAGGGACTCAGACCCTGCCATGGAGAGTTCTTCAGTATCCCTGTGTACATGTCAGAGCAGAAAACTGAGCAGGTGAGAATGTGACCTTCCTAGTCATTCATTTTGAATCAGAAAATAATTACTAAAATGTACTATTATTTCCAACCATTCATTTTCTGGATAAAAGGCTACATGAGAAAAAAAAATGAGATCAATGACTTACGTTGCCAAAAATAAAACAAAAAAATAATTTTAAAGCCCACAGGTTTATGGTTTTTCCATATAATCCAATATAATCACAAACCATCCCAGAGCCAAATATTAAACATTCAAGGGAAGAACTGATATTCATGTTAATTTTAGTTTTTATTCATTCTAGAAAAAAATGTGTAACAGTTATACCAAATGCCCTCTTAAAGGTAACTCCTATCTTCCCCACTGGGTTACTCCATGCTTCTTCAGACAAGTGTTTTCTCTTAATACTGCCTTATAATAATAAACATTTCCTTTTATTTAAAGTATCTTTATTGTACTGATTGACTCAAGAATAACTTCTATTTTTTTAACCAAAAGTAGTAATGAAAATAACTACATGTCCAAGAGTTGTATTTAGGAGGTTTAGCACCATTGCAGATATTTCATTTATGATTACTTGTTTATGGTATTTCCACAGATTCTCTTCACAGTTCTCTAACATTTCACACTGAGATAATTGGGTTCAAAAGCGTGTCCAGGTCACAAGATAAAAGTAAGTTTTTCACTCTATTCTTAACTCTATTTCTCAGTATTAAAGTGTAAATGTTGTGATGACAAATGACCAGTTTTAAAATATGGAAGACAGGTCATACCAATTGACTGATTAAGGAAAGCCATGTCTGAAACAAGTTTAGTAGCAGAGACACATTAGCTTTAGTGCTCTTTATAACAATATTTAATAACAAAAAGATATAGAGTCTTCAAGTAATACTGTTATAATAGATAAAATACATTTTACCTTTGAACACAAATTCAAAATATATATGCAAATTTAACTTTAGGTAAATATTGATGATGGAAATCAAACAAAATGCTATGACTATAAGATGGTGCTTATGTCAAAAATAAACTAGAATACAGAAAAATAACCTTCTGACACAGAAATGAATATTTAAAACTGAGAAACTTCTCATCCTTCATGCATTTATCATTCCTTCCTAGAAAGAACAAAGATATTCATAAAGATAAAATATTAATAAAATTATTTGAAACGAAAATTTAAAATCTGCCATGTTGCCATTTCATGATAAAGTTTTATTTATTATGCACTTATCAATAAGTGGTTTACTCAGATGCATGAAATGGTGGTCATAGATAAAATATTTTTGTTGTGGCAGGCAGTTTAAGTGAGCAAATTCATAATCAGTATAAACATCGGCTTTGCAAAACATGTAAAGAGACATAAGTGGTTTTATGTAAAAACACTCCCGGCTCCCTACCCTCCTAACTAGTCTTTTGTCAATTATGCCTGCTCTACCTGAATATACATTTTCTCTACTGACAAAAGCCTCAAAATACAGTATTCTCAAAGTTCTCACAATACATGCATACATACATGTGTACATATGTACACACACAGTCCTGTTACAATCCTATGATCAACTTCTACCTATCATCTGTTCTCATTCCTCCTAATTTCTCCTTCCAAGTTTTCACAATATGTAGTATCCACTTCCTCATCTATTCCTTTTTTATAACCGACAGCCATCTGTCTTCTTCCCTTTTAGCTTTGCTGAATCAGTTTCTCCAAATATCACTAAAGATTATATAATGCTCAAATTACATGAACATTTTCTAGCCAGGTCTTATTCATCTTGGCATTTGGTCCTCTTGAACCCTCCCTTCTTGTTCTCTAAGAATTATCTTTTCCATTACTATTCAGGAGAATACTTTTAACCAGATTTTCTCCAGTTTCTTACACCGTTGCTTCTTAATCCCTTTTCTTCAGTGTTGTATTCCTCAACCATCTCTTTAAAATTATCTTCAATAATCCTGCTTGTACTTTTTTATTTTCTCATCACTTGTTCTGAGTGACTCATCCATAACCATAACTTATGTCTAATAGGCTGATGTCTCCACAATCAATATTTCCAGCTCAAATTACTGTTGTGGTTTCTACATCTTATAATCTAGCAAACACATACACATATATACTCTATTTGTGAAACACCCCATTCTTTCTTTCTTAGAAATATCTTCTTCAGATCTATAGGTATTGCCCTCATGATTTCTCTATTTGGATTAATCCCATAGTTGTAAGTATTATTGTCTCCAATCCATCTAATCATGAAGTTCTTTGGTATAAGACACTTAAATAGTTGCCACTGTCTTTAAAATAAACTTCATAGTACTCAGCATGAAATACATAAATATTTATCTCCTGTCATCATCCCTTCAATTAACTTTTCCTCCAACCACACCAGCATTCTTGGGTTTGGTTGATTGGGCAAAGCTATTTTTTCACCTTAATACATTTCTCCACACTTATCTTCTTCCATGATTGATGTTCCTCGCTGTTGTCCACCTGAAAAATTGCGAGTGTATATAACTCATTACAAACATCACCCTTTTTGAGAAGAATTATTTGAAGCGATTGCCATCTGTGTTTCTCTATATTTCCAAAATATAGGTACAATTTCTCTATAGCACTTATTTCATAGTATCGTCACTGTTTTGTTTTGGAGGTAAGTCTATCATGGTAGAAACAGCTTGCTGCCAACAGATATTCACTCTCTTCTTATTTCCTAATTGTATAGACTCTTGTTGGAGTTGGAGCAGCAATGTGCCTAGCTAAGAATATTGATTTCACAGGCTTTCTGGTACTTAAAGAGAGTCAGATGACTTGAAAGGCAATAAGATATGACCAGAAGTCTACTGGGCATGATTAATAAGGGAAAAGAGAAATCTCTTTCTAAGTCATGTGCCTTCTGACTTTTTCCCTTTTTCTTCACTGGATCACAGAAACAACGTGAGTAGATAAAGCAGCCATCCTGTGACGAGCAGAAATAGATATATGTGAAGGATGGCAAAAGAAAGAAAGTGCTTGTTCCGTGATGATATCATAAAGCCACTATACAAGACTTGGTTTGCCAACCCTGTCCCCTCACTTATTAAAGTCACCATATTTAGGTTTCTATTACAAGTTGCAGCCAAACACAATTCTAAGTGAAACATTTTGCCAGCTGGAAGTGGAGCCATCAAAAGACAAGAACTTTATCCAATTCAGGTCTATATCTCAGTGACTAGTCTAGTACCTCACACACGACAAATGACATATACAAATTTTTGACTGATTAAAGAAATTAATAAATATCATAAAGGTATTGCTATAAGAAAAGCTCTTTTTCCTAAAATCAGGGCACTGAAAGAAAATGTCTGAATTTGAATGCAAATAGGCATATGACAGTAAAAAGTTATCCACAGCCTCAGAAACATCTATCTCCTTATTTGGATACAGTTCATTTACAAATTTGAGAGTGCGAATTATTAGTTAGAATACTGAGGTGAAGTCTACAATTTTCTTATCCTTCAATTATCCTTTAGCCTAAGAAAACTAAGGAGACTAATTGCTCAGATCCAATGAACATAGCTAAACTGTTGACCCTTGTCATTTAAATTACAAACTATTAAATGGTCAATACCAATTTTTATCTTTAAGTTCTGACTGAAAGATATCTGTGGGACTTATGTTTTTTTTTTCCTTCAGAGAAAATTTGACTTATCCATTTCTAGTGGAAAGAAAATGCTTTCTAAGCTATCAATGATTGACTACCCCTAAATTTACTATAATAGAACAATTCATGGAAGCTGCAGAAGGACTACTTTAGAATTTTAGCAAAATACACAAGTTTGCTTTTGAATAGCCCTTTCTTGTCATGCTATTAATTTCTATTCAAATTTTAGGAGTCTCAGTATGGTTAAGTAGAACTGCTGAAGACTAAAAAGAACACAAATTTCCTTGCCTTACCTGGCTTTTAGTCTTCGTCTCTATTTGCATGTGTTTGTGCGTGATCATAACTTACGTGTTTGAAATACAAGGTATAATCAATCCTGTATCTCTTCTTCAAATCTAATATCTGAAACTTTCAAAGGCCGTCAGTCTATGGCTTTGCTGCTCCATATAATTGGAGTAGCTTCTTTCTTGCTGATCACCTTGTTATATGGAATCAACTTCCTAAATAAATTTTACATTCCTATATGTCTTTTCATTTTTCCAATGGATACTTTCTTTCAGGCGCCTTGTTTTCCCAACTAGACTCTTTTAATGGGATTCTGGTTGGTATACTGCACCCCACACTTCAACACAAATCCCAAGTCATTGCTTAAAAGAGACTTTCTCAATTCACACTACAGCTAGTGTGATCTGTACATATTGCAAATAGCATAATGCCACTATTCTAAAATCTTTAAATAGCTCCCCATCCCTTTATGTAGTTCAAAATTCCCAATCATAGTACTTGCAAAATTTGGCCCCTCCTTCCTTCTCACTCTCATTTCTTACCAACTCTATCCAAGTCCCACCCATGACAAAATTTTCTTGCCTTAGACACTCCATCCTCTTGCTTGGCTCTTTACAATTGACATTTAATATTATTAGAATATACATTTCTTCAATCCCAACATCACCTGACTCCTTGTCTTTCAGGTCTCAGGATTTGCTCTTACAAAAAGAAATAATTTAAGAGTCAATAAAGTTCCAAAAGAAGGAATCAGCAACAAAAGGATGTTAGACATAGGGACAATTGAAAGCAAGACCTTGGGTAGCTTATGACTAAGCAGGAGATGCTTACATCAGTTTTGATAACAGATTATAAAGATGGGGTGACAGAAGGGTTCAAGGTGATAGAAAGAAGGCTCTAAAGAAAAAAGTAGTGAGGAAGTAAGATCAAGAGGATTTGATGACTGCAATTAGTTGGTCTGTTAGAGCAACCATGTGGCAATGATGAACTGAGAAGGAGGTTTTTAAAAATATTTCATGCTGAAGATTTACAGCTGAAATAATCTGAACAAATATGGTTATTAAACTTTTGAGAATTAAAATTGATCAAGGAACATTTATATGTCTAGAAATGAAGTTGTTTGGGGAGAGAGTCAAATAACGATGATATTAAAAGACAATCAAAGCAGAAGAGATAGCAGAAAAATGAGAGAAGAAAGTTTAAGAGGCAATGGGAGATCCAGAAGTTTGGACAGGAGATATAAAGGAGAAAGGTGTTTCTGCAGATGAATTTGGCTAAATATCCAATACTTTAGAAAATCTGTAGAAAGGAACTGAGGAGAGTCAACATGAGAGTCTATGACCACATGTGAGGAAACAAATTTCATTAGAATGCTGGAAATTAATACTATATTGTGGTAGTTTGTCAAGAAGGCTTATGTGATGACAGAGCAAAGACATGAGTATAGAATATACTAAGTTTTTCACTGCATGGAAGGGCAGATTCAGAAAAAAGTAATGGGCTTTAGAACCCAGAGGTCTAGGGTCAGTTCCCAACACTGTAGACACTTCTATGCATGGGATAGAACCTCTTGATTTTGCTGAGCATTAATTTTCACAAAGCCTAGTGAGGATTATAATATTTTCCTTACATTGTTTGTTTGTTTTTTTAATTAAGTTTATTGAGGTAACATTGGTTAATACAATCATATAATTTTCAGGTGTACATTATCATTTGACATATGTATATTCTATTGTGTGTTCACCACCCAAAATCCAGTTTCCTTCAGCTACCATATATTTGATCCCCTTTATCCACTTTGCTTTCCCCCTACTCTCCTATATTTGACCCCCTTTACCCTGTCTACCTCCCCGCTCCTCCTCCACCCCACTAGTAACCACTACTCTATAGTCCTTGCATTGGTTTTTTTTTTTTTTTTTTTAATGTCTATCGATATATGTAAAAGCAAGGGGAACTATCTGGAAAATCATAAGTAATCAATAAAGATTAGTTATTACTAATTTATTATTATAAGCATATCATATGGAGTGTGAAAGATACATATAATAAATAATAGTATTTGTTATTATTATGTATGATTATTATTGTGTTGATGGAAACCTCAGAATTAAGGAATTTCAAGAAAATATGTGAAGTAGGAGCAAATAGAACATAAGAGGTGACAGCTCTAACAAAGAAAGGGCTAACTAATGGAGCAAAGTGTTGGGTTGGAATAAATAGGTCAGAAATGCAGGAATTAGTCTTGGAAAGAAGGAAGTACTTTCTTAGTCTGAAATTGGAAGGATGATTATAGAATAGGTCGAAGATTGAAACATTTACAGGAAGAAATAAAAACAAGTTGGAAGAATTAGTGTTGGATGAACTTAGTCATCACAAGGAACAAATTTGCTCACTTGTAGTGAGCCTTAGATGATATTGGTGATGAGAAGAGAGAATATAATTTAAAATAGCACTCTGAGTAATGAGGGAGATATTGAGCCATGAAGGTGATTCAACTATTGGTCAGTGTTACATCTTACTCTAGAAATTGCCTTAATTTGTAAATTTCCAGGCTCATACGTAAGGTACAATGTTAGGCTCTGAAATGAATCTTTTTTTTTTTTTTAATCTATAAGAGAACTTAATAAACTAAGTAACAGAAATTTCTCAGAGAAAAGTAAAAATATATATATTTCCTGAAGCATTCTTACTTCAGTTCTTGGCAATTATAACTGTCAATAAGATTGAAGAAACTCAAAGGATGATATAGTAACCGTTCAGAGTAATGCAGTAAAAAAAAATGCCTTTACATTATTCTGGAAGTAAGGCTACAAGAACTCTTTCAAATGGCTTAATATTGACTATTTTTTAAATATTTGACTATTTTTAAATGATAAAATTAGGCATATCACAAGAAACTGTCCTAAGAAAATATATATGACCACAGGAATAATTTCTCTCTTGTATTTTCCAGGTATACTGCCAATTTGAGTGAAAAAAATTCAGCTCTGAGTTTTGGTAGAAATAATAACAGGGGCGGGTCATACTTTATATTCAAACATGTCTAAAAATAAGCTTTTCTGAAAAGGATGAGGTTCTAAGTTGAGCTTGGGAAATAAACCAACACACAGACTAAACAAGCTGAGCAGATAAGACATGAAGCATCATTCTGCTCAAGTTTACCCATTCTTCAGTTAACTTTATTTCTCAAACTGTCACTATGTAAAATCTGTTAAATGGAAAAAAAATGTTTTGATCATAAAAGTGGTAAAATTATGATGTGTTCAATCCCAATTTAACATATCAAAACAAATTTCAAAGACAAAAAATATATCAAATGAACAATATAAATATAATATAGGTAAGAACATTTTGAAAGCAAATAAAGTTTTACATAATATGTAATATAAAGAGTGATCATCATAGCCTCCAAGAAGGAATAAAGAGGGAGTGGTAGTCAAAAAAGGGTATGAGCAACTAATTTGTTATAAGGCGACGGGAGATTTTTATGCAGGTATTCAATATTGAGATCAGAAATGTTCAATGATAATTTTCTTTATTGTTAGATTTTGTGACTAGAAGTTCTTACTTAGGAATATTTTGGCATATCCACAAAAGAAGTGAAATCTCTGGGCCAAAAATAATGTGCTGCAAATATGAAAAACAGCAAACACACACAATTACCTAAAGACTTCTAGACGATGTTACTTTTTTATTAGATTGAATTTGAACTGTTCTTCTCTATTGCTATGCTTCTTATCTCTGTTCACTTTAACTTTCTCCTCATCTTTTAAGTACTTTAAACACTTTATTCAATAACCCCAGGGCATTTTTAAAATTCTACATACATATAAATTTTTTGTAAGAATTTGTTGTAAATTAAAAATTGTAACTTGTAATATTATCGAGTGAAAAACCTCAGTTAAGTACTCATACCCTAAATCTATTCTTTAATCTAAGATGTCAACTAATCACTTTCACACATATGGCTCAAAAGAGATTCATACTTCTCTTTCTATAAATTTAATTTAATCCCTAGTTTTCAAATTCAAACGTTGGGAGGTTTTTATATGTTTGGATTTGGGTCCTTAAATTGGTACAATGATTTTGGAAAAATGATTAATATTATCTAGTAGTTAACCACATATATGACATGACTTATGACCAGCAATTTCAGCAGAAACATCTGAATGTCCATCAGTAGTAGAATAAATTTAAAAGTTTCATATTTACTCAAAGGAATGCTATACAGCATAAAAAAGAATGAATCACTGACATGTAAAATAAAATAGATGGCTTTTACAGATTTTTGGAGAACTCAAGAACCAGGATATTATTTTATGATAGATATCAACTGAGAATCTAGAGTCTTAGTTTCAGCCTTTCTTTTCCTAAGGATAAAACTAAGAATTGATCTACCATAGGATCCAGCAATTCTTCTACTGGGTATTTACCCCAAAGACTTGAAAACCCATATCCAAAAAGATATTTGCACACCGATGTTCATAGCAGCATTATTCACAGTGGCAAGGACTTGGAAGCAATCGAAGTGTCCTATGATAGATGATTGGCTAAAGAAGCTGTGGTACATATATACAATGGAATATTACTCAGGCATAAGAAGAGATGAAATACTGCCATTTGCAACAACATGGATGGACCTCGAGATAATCAAGCTAAGCGAAATAAGCCAGATGGAAAAAGTTGAAAATCACATGATATCACTTATATATATGTGGGATATAAATCTAAAAGCAACAAATGAACAGGACAAACAATCGGAGACTCATAGACATGGACTATAGACTAGTGGTTACAAGAGCGGAGCGGGTAGGGGAGGAGGGAGGAGGTAGACAGGGTAAAGGGGGTCAAATATGTGGTGACAGAAAGAAATCTGACTATGGGAGGTGAACACACAGTGTAAATATATATATATATATATATGCCTTACTGTTAAAGTGTACAGATGAAACTTACTGGATTTCATTAACCAATGTCACCATAATAAACAAACAAACAAACAAACAAACGAATAAATAAATAATTTGAAAGAAAATGAACCACATTTGGGGAAAAAAAACCAAAAAACCTTATTCCATGTGGATGACTTGGATTTATCCTTTACAGACAAAGAAGTGTTCTAGTATATACCTTCTAAGCTTTCTGACCCAATCCTATCCTGATTCCTCTATATATTACAGTTCTTTTTCTCCTATAGAAACTTTCAGAGGAAAATGTGTTTCTTCTACTGTCCAAAATGAATCCTTCTCACTATGCTATCTAAACCCAACCTTATCATTCTGCTTAGGATCTCTGAGCCATCAGTTATAGCCTTTTTCTTGGATTTTTATCCTCTCATTCACTAATATGGTTTTCTTTCATCCAATAAAAAAATTGCTCATATCTTGGGGAAGACTTTTTTAAAATTCTGAGTCCTATATTAGATACTGTCCTTTTCTATATTTATAAGCAAGATCTTGTAAAAGAAAAACTATCTAATTTCTCTTTTAATTTTCTTCTTGGTCTTCTGAATCAACTTTAGCCATCACTCTACTCCTGCTCTAAGGAGGTTAATAAAGACTTGTCAACCATCAAGGGATAAGATTATCTTCCAGGCCTCATCTTTGACATAGTATTTGTCACAATTTCTTGGGCACTTCTTAAAGCTCTATACATTTGTTTCCCTGACAATATTTCTTCCTGATTTTCCTATTTTTTCTCATCCATCTCACTTCCAGTATTATTTTCTGCCTGTTCTTTAAAATTAGTATTTCTCTGAATTTCATCCATGTCCTTATTTTATGCTGTTTACCTTCTTAGGGAAATCTCATTTATTTAAATAATGCCAATCACTGAATATATGTTATGAATTCCAAATCTATAGACTCTATCTGGCCCTTTCTCTAGGCCCCTCCTATTCAGCTTCTAAATTATGCCTTCTGGATGTCCCAGAGGTGCCACAAAATCACTGGCTGCTGACAGCATCCAGAGAGCTCTTATGAATTTCAGTTTGGCATTGGAATATTACCTTGAATATTTTAAAGTTTTGATTTAGGTTTATTTTTCCCTCTAAAACCATATACTCTTAATTTCTTCATCTCATGCCAGAGGCAAAACTAAAGCCATCCAGAATTGAGTCTCAGGTGAATAACTGATATTAAATCATAAAAGGAAAACTATTAAACAAACCAACTTTTCAGAACAGGTCATTTTACTCCATAGGAGCAAGGGCTTAATCTAAGGCTGTAATTATTGATTTTAAATACTCCTTCTAGAAATGACTTGAGGTAGTATGTATAAATTAATTTGATGTTATAAACTGTGAGTCACCCATGTTTAAACTTTCTTCTTAATTGCAGAGAAATTTAAATTTAAATTAATTTCTTCCAGTTTGTTTGCATTCTAATTAAATGATAGCCAGGGAGAACTGTGGAAGTAGTGAATATATGCATAAAAACACATTGGGAATCCACTGCAGACATGACCAGGACATCGTAACCAACATCATCTGTGTAAAGACATTTTCAAGCTCAACAGGGTACGTGTAAACAAGCTAGTTAATTATATCCCCAAGGAGTGTTGTTGCTAAGCCCTCTATCAGTCACCTTTCATTGAAAAATAAAGCAAATATCTATTTGCAAGTGAGCAACTTGTTGATAAATTTGCATATCAAGTAGAAAAATTTAACTCCCCCCGTCAAAAACTTAGAAAATTTAAAAAGCATTGTGGTAAGATAATATCTAAGTGATTTAATTTTTCAGAATTCATTAAATAATTCATGTGTTTCTCATTTATGTTTTAATGAGATGGTCAGTTTATTTTCACTTCCCTGTACAAGCAGATATTGTATACCACTTTGTGGGATAACATGAAATTAATATTATTAATTTCCATAAGAAGTTTTTAATTTTCAAATAACTGCAATAAAATAGTTTAGTACATGTTGTAACTAGAGGATAAATATATAAATATATGGCAAGAGATTGCATTATTTTGCCATATCCTATCATACTTTCACTTTGATTTCTTCATAGCTCAATATGACAAATGAGACTGTAGCCAAGTTACTCATTATTTATGTCTCTAAAGTTGGCTGTGTCATGGTCACGGTAAGAAAGATGCCTCAGAGGCAGATGCACCACTGACTATGTTTTTAGGGAATTAACTTTAATGATATAGTATAACCTGACTTTTAAATATTCTCAAGTAGGACCTTGCTCTTGTCCTCTCTAGTTTTCAATCAGCATTCTTCCAAAAGATATATTAGTGGCTTGCAACTATCTTTGTATTTCAAATATAAAATGCCAGATCAAATAATAATCAGTGATTCAAAAATATACATCGCTTATGACATGAACAGTCAATTCACAGAAAATTAAATGGATTGGACGATAACCAAACTCTTAAACTTGCTAAATGAGTATTGTGAGTTTTTTCAATTAGTTAATACATATTCAAATTTGAATTTTAAAAGAAGTCAATTTTGAATCAAAACAGAACCTCCTAAGTTTTATTATTTTGATTTAAATAAAATAAAGACAACTAATATAGAAGTTAAAACAGAAAACTAGTGTTAAAGTAGTGGTATTTTTGTGATCACTTTGTGCAATGACTTCCATTTAAGATATGGTATCTATGAAATATGCTTAAGGATTTGAAACATTTTCAACTTTATTTAAGTAATAATTCTCAAACAAAAATACATAATATATATCACATAATTAAATAATACATATTTTGACTTCTGAAAGTTCAAGCATTTAAATTTAACTACAATATTTAATAGTTCCTATGCTACTTGATCTTAACTTCTATATACGAGAAACAAGTTAATACCATACATCTATCTTTTCCAATTGCTATTAAATTTAACATAATCCTTGAGAAGTACCTTGTATAATGCTTGACTGCTCTTTTTACTTCCTCTGAATTTAACCTTTTTTTCCTTTCTTTTTATTTTGTTAGAAAAATATTCTACTTATCTTTTCTCTCTCATTTTTTTTTCTTTTTCTTGGAAGGAGCATAGCTGAGAGTGTGAAAGAAAAAGAAAGTGAAGTTTAATAAAAATTATCTTGCTTAAAAACATATGCAAAAAAGGCCAATTCCATCATTAAAGTCCATGGTACAAATGGAAACAACTGTTCCACCCTGATAATCATTCTGTAAGTCATTTTTTTCCGTGAAATTCTGAGACAGAAGCACCATTGGATTAAACTTGATATCATGACTGCCAATCACTGTCATGCAATCAAACAAACAATGGTGGATTTTATGACATCACATATCACATAGATTAATGGAATGTCATAAGAAGTTTGCAATATAGAAATTTTCTTGGTAAATTAATAAAAGGGACTCAGTTTAGATGATTAGTGCTTTGATCTGTGGTTGACTTGTTGGCTCTTTCAAAAATGTTTTATCATGAAATAATTTTAAACTCATAGATATTCTGTAACAAAAGTACTCTACATAGATAAATATACACATATGGTAAAATTATTCAAGTAAGATAATTAACATCACTACAATAATATTAACTTATCAACAGTCACATTGGTATTTTGACTCCAAAAGAACCAACCCTCCCAACACCTTCTGAACTGTGAGAAAATAGATTTCTGCTGTTGTAAGCCACCTCATTTGTGGTAATTTGTTATGGTAGCCCTAGCAAAGTAATCATAAATGTTGTTCATAGCATTTTTACCATAATTATAAAGTATTTCTTATAATAGTCATACCCTATGAACCTTATTGATATTTTCTATGGACATATATGATTATATGTCTTTTTGAGAAGGTTACATGGTGCTTGAGAAGGTATAGTCTTCATTACTGGACTATAAATTTCAATATCTATTCATAATATCTATCTAACTGATTGGTTATTTAGGTCTATGTCCTTACTTACATTTTATCTATTTGATGTGTTTGTACTGAGAGTGTTATGTTAATGTCTTCTACTATTGTTGTGATTGTATTCATATCTCCTTGCAGTTGTTGATACTTTCTGCTTCATAAAGTGACTGCTGTTACATGAGACATGAATACTCATACATGTTATGTTTTCATTGTGAATTTTGCCTTTTATCATTAAAAAGCACCCTTCTTTATCATGTTTAATGCATTTGCTCTTGAATCTGATTTCGTCTGAAATCAGGATTGCTATCTTTGCTTCCTTGTTTGTTTGTTTGTTTTTTCACTTGCCTGATATATTTCTGTTTATACTTACCCCCTGACTCCAAATCACTTTTTTTTAGGTTTGTCTTTTGTACAAAGCGTATCGATGTATCTTGCAGTTAAGGTGAAAATCTTTTTCCTTTAATAGGAGAGATAGGTGCATTCACATATCTATAACTCTCTCTTTACTGCTATATTTGGTCTCAGCCCTGTCATATTTTGTTTATTTATATTCTGACATACACACTATTTTTTTCTTTATGAATTAATATTCATTGCTCTTTACCATATGTATATATATGTATATATATACACATATACATATTTTTAAAGCATGATTTCTTATCATTTTAGTGTTTACCGCTGTACTTAAACCTTTTAAAAAATACCCTTAGTTCTCTAGAATTTTACTTATCTTTTATAATATGATTTACTTGTAAATACTCTAGGTTGTGTGCTCCCTAATTTTTGAATGTTCTTTTATATTTCACAACCCTGTATTTTATTTTTTTATTTTTTCTTTCATCAAGCCATTGCTAAAGGGTACATCTTACCTTTCTGCTCCATCCCATCTCCCCAGGAGCCATGTGTATAGAAGACTGCTCTTTAGATGGCTCAAATTTCTAAGTCCCTTCCTGGAATTTCATGCTCAGCTCTACCTAAACACTATATTTGTCTTTTCAGATTTTTGAATGGTTAAGTCTTAGATAAACTTTGGAGTCTATTGTTAGGTCCTTTTTTCTCTCTTTCTTGTAGTTATTATCCATCTGCTTTTGCTTGTCACAGAGCCCTGCATTAGGGTAGCATGATGCAGGAAAGGAAAAGGTCTAGATGGCAGGGATTTAGTGTTCTTTCCACTTTTTTACTTAGAATTATTTTATAGCTTACACATTTTTCTGTCTTCAAGTTATGCTGGTGTGCTTCCTTGTAGCTTTATTTATTTTTAATGTTTTCATATTGTTTTTGAGGAACGATTAGAAGATATGTGATATACACTAAATTGTGTCCCCCCCAAATTTTCATGTTGAAGCCTTCATCCCCTATGTGACTGTTTTGGAGATAAGGCCTTTAAGGAAGTGATTCAGGTTAAACGAGGTCATAAGAATGGAGTCTCAATCCTCTTATTAGAAGAGGAAGAGACATTACAGCTCACTACTTCTCATTCTGCCATGTGAGGACACAGCAAGAAGACAGTAGTCTGTAAGCCAGGAAGCGATCTCTGACCAGAAATCAGATCTGCTGGAACCTTCATCTTGGACTTCCCAGCTTCTAGGACTGAGAGAAAACAAATTTCTGTTGTTTAAGCCACTCAGCCTATGTTACTTTATTATGGCAGTCCAAGCAGATTAATACAATGGAATCTAAGCAGCCCTATTGTCATCACCTACTTGAAGTTCCAGCTAGTAAGCTTTTGTAATTTGCCTATAGCTAAAACTGATACATTTACTAAATTTAACAAAAACTTTCATATGATCTTTCAGGATAGATTTGAAGACATTCTCAATCCTTCCCCACTTTTTTTTTTTTCCCCAGTAAATGGATCTAGTCCCATTTATTTATAAAGGTCAGTGTTGATTTTCAAAATGTTTGCAATTAGAGTTCCATCACAAATCCAAATAGCTTCATCAACATATAATCTTATAGCTTCTCTTGTAATTATCTAAATTTTAACAGAATTTTCTAGTACACATTATGGTTTCCCCCAAAGTGACTCTTGCAATAAGTTTTATGCACATGGAAAAATTGGAAATATTTAAGCAAATCTTACCTTTTAAAATTATATTACCTTGTGAAAGTTTCCAGAAGAGAAAGAATGGAGAAACAGAAAGAGAAAAGAAACATAGAGACACACAGAGACAATATCCATAACTGAGTCTATAATGTTACATATTGTTCTTGACAAAGGAATATAAAGATAGCTCTTCTGTTTCTTACACTTAAAATACAGTTATGAATACAGGAAGCTAACATACAAATAATAAAAATTTCAACCATGTGGTTGTTACATGTGGATCGTGTTTGAAATTTGACTGTATATAACAATGGTTGTAAAGGGTTCAACGGCAGAGATGCAGCTTCAGAAAAGCCTTGAAGGAGTTTGTAAATTTGGCTGGGAGAAGTATTCAAGTCATTAAAAATAATGTATTACTTACCGTCACACCTAGATAGAGATAGCTGTTTCTTCCTATATGCTTTGTGTAGTACCCCCAGATTACGAATTCCTTGAGCACTTAAAATTTCTGTTATTGATCTTTATATCCATACCATCTATTAATAACTTAGATTTAAAAAATATTAATGGCATGCATAATTCATGACCAAATGAATGAGTGAATGAAGTAATAAAATAGAAGCAATAAATATATATATATACAGGTAATAGTAAATGTATAATAGTGACTGCCTGAAGGTATGGGTCTATATGAGTGTATTAGTGTTCTATTGCTGCATAACAAATTACTACAACTTAGAAGTATTTATTATCTCAGTTTCCATGGGTCAAGAATTCTGGCACAAATTATCTGGGTCCTTTGCTCTTGGTCTCCCCAAAGCTGCAGTCAAGATGTTGACCTGACTGCAATCTGATTTGGAGGACTGACTGGGGGTGAATTTACTTCCAAGCTTATTCCCATTATTAGCCAAGTTGATTTCCCTGCATCTCCAGACTGAAGGACCTGACTGCCAACTATTGGCTAGAATCAGTTCCTTGCCCATGGTTCTCTCTGCAGGCACGTCATAACATGGCTGCTTTCTTCTTTAAAACCAGCATGAGAGTCTTTTACCTCAGGGTGGACCCTGTCCTTTGCCTGTTTTGGGGATTTCACCTTAATTAAATCAAGTCCATCCAGGTTAATCTTTCTTTTGATCAGCTGAATTGGGATCTTATATACCTGCAAAAAATCCCTCTACCTTGACATAATAGCTAGACTGAAGTCACATGTTTTACTCAAACTCAAGGAGAGGGGACTACACATAGGCATGGCTTATTGGGAAGGAGGGGAGTTCACCTTAGGTTGAGTCCACCACAATGGTGGAGCAATTTAATTCAGTTTAATTCAGTTATTGATCACCTACTATTCACCAGATACTCTGATTTTAATAACCCATAAACAGATAATTAACTGTTTATTTTGTTAAATACCCAGATAAAGATATGCTCAGGAAAAGCAGCAAGCACAAAGCAGGAACACAGAGTTCCTGCTAGCAGATTCTTGAAGAAGATAAGATATCAGAAGTGTAAAAGTGTTTTAAAGGTCTAGAGAGGAAATAAGAACATTGTAGAAAAAAAGAATGTCAAGAGCCATGGCAGAAAGACACAGATGAGCACAGTATGTCAAAGTCATCAAGAGGAATTCAGCAGTGGCTTAGGATTTACTGTAAGGCAGTTGATGCTGGAGTGGTTAGCAGGAACCAGGCATGGGAAGCTTTGTGTGTGATTTTAAGGAACTTGGACATTATTCTTTAGGAAAGGTCATGGGAAATCACTAAAGGCATCAAAAAGATAGGACATTCTGGTTTAAAATAATGAACCTTATCTAGGGAAGAGATGGTAGATATAGACAAAAGAGACTTGATTCAGGAAAATTCAGGAGCTCAGATAACAACACTCAGTAACTGAGTGAATGCAGGGTCCAGCAAAGAAATAGGAGAAGCAAGAATGATCTTCATAACTTTAAGAAGGGGATAGATGAATGGGTATATGGAAAGCTGAGATAACAAAGAGGCAAGAATAAAGTATAGTTTTCTTTCAATGATGTAACAAATTACCACAAACTTGGTGGCTGAATAAAACTATATTATCTTACACTTCTGAAGGTTAGAAGTCCAACATCTGTCTCACTGAGCTGAGATCAAGGTGTAAGCAGGACTGCATTCCTTTTGGAAGACTCTTGGGAAGAATTTCATGTCTTTCACTCTTCTACTTTTAAGGACCTCTGTGATTACATTGGACCCACCTGGATAATCTGGGGTATCTTCCTACATTAATTCTCCTTAATTCTCCATTGCCATGTAATATAGCAGATCCACAGGTTCCATTTATTCAACAAGGATATCTTGGGGGGTGGGGATGGACATTATTCTGCTTTCTACAGTCTTCTCTCAGATCTCTGATGATACTCATCCACCCCACATATGAAATACCTTAACTCCATTCCAGTTTCCTTAAATTTCTCATTACATTAGCGTCAATTCAAAGAACAAAATTTTATCTAAACCTCATCAACTCATAAGTCCTAAATTACTCCCAAAATACATTAGGACAGGCATGAGATAATAGTTATACATATTCTGGTTCAAAAGAGGTGAAAATGTAAGCGGAAAAGTGAGTCACAAGTTCCAAGCAATTTCACAATCCTGACAGGCAAACTCCATTAGATTTGAAGTTCTGGGAAAAATCTTCTGTGTTTTTTAGCTCCACACTCCAGGGGCTCAAGGCTAGGCTATGTGGGCTCAAGGTTCTGCCTTCTGAATCATCATTTCTTTTCAGGAAATATGGCATGTATTTACAGCTCAGTAGTTTAACCAGCCTCTTTCTTCTCTGTAGAATTATGGAATTCTGACAGCCTTCTTTCATTTTGTACTCTTTCTGCTCCTTTCAGTCCAAGCTGGCAGTGTCTCTGTGGTAAAATATTCTTGAGAATTTTGTGTGTATCCCCTGTATAGCATGGAGTTTACTCCAATAGACAAAAGGCTTGTCCAAAGATATTTCCTAGATAATCTCAGCTCTATTTTCAGCTTCTGCTGACATGATAGAGGACATCCATGAGTCACACACTTAATCTCTTCAAATAGCCTTTTGTGTGATAGAATACTCTGATCTTTTGATCTTCCTGAGATATTTGCAAAAGATGGTTCAGCTGCAGCCTTAACATTTTTAGACTATATTTTCGTTACAGCAAACCTGTTACCTTTAATGTCTTTTGCAATGGGGTTTGGAAAAGAATTTCCCAAATTATCAAGCCCTGGTTCTCTTTTTGTTTGTTTGTTTAATAATTATTCCCTCATTTAATCTCTTTTCTTTTGTATTTTATTAGAAGCAGCAAGAAGAATCCAGGTTGACCCTTCAAAACTTTGCTAGAAAATCTCAGCTAAATGTCCAATTTATAATTTCTCCTTTCCATATAACTGTAGGTAACAATTCTGCTATGTTTTCTGATGCTAAATAACAAGAATCCTCTTTTCTCCAGTTTTTAGTAATGTGTTCCTTATTTCCTCCTGTGCCCTTATCAGCAGATCCTTTAATGTTCATACTTCTACAGACAGTCCGTTCATGACAATTTTGATATATTCCCTCAAGTGACATAGTTTTTCTCTATCATGCTCCTCACTTCCTTCTGAGTCTTCATTAGCATAGTTGTTAAAATCCAAATTTCTACTAATAGTCTATTTAAGACAATCTAGGCTTATTCTGTTACTCTCTTCAATGTTTTTTTCCAGCCTCAACCCACTACCCAATTCCTAAGTACCTTCCACATTTTCAGGTAATTTCTACAATAGCCTCCAACTTCCACGTATCAAGCTCTGTATTAGTGTTCTAGTTGCCACAATACACCACAAACTTGGTAGCTTTAAACAACACAATTATTACCGTATGTTTCTGTAGGTCAGAGATCTAACATGAGTCACATTGGACTAAAACCAAGATGTCTACAGGGAAGTGCTCCTTTCTGGAGGCTCGCAAACAACCTGTATCTTTGCCTTTTCCAGCTTCTAAAGGCTAAAGACTTTCTTTGACTCATGATCATTTTCATAGTCAGCATCTCTAAATGTCTCTAACCATTCTTACACAGTCACAATTCCCTCTGACTCTCCCTACTTCTCTTCAATTTTTAAGAACACTTGTGGTTACTTTGGGCCCACCTTGATAATCCAGATTCATCTTCTTATTTTAAGGTTACTAATTAACAATTAAAATTCCATCTGCAAGTTTAATCCCCCTTTGCCATGTAATCTAATAGAGTCACAGGTTCCAGAGATTAACGAGTAGACATCTTGAGAGTGGAGAGCATTATTCCTCCTACCATAAATAGCTTGGAAGAAAGTTGATGAGTTCAGTTTAGGACATACTGAGTAAGCGTTGAATTCAGACTTCCAAATGAATGAGTCCAGGTGGCAGCTGAATAAACAAGTATGAACATTTGGCAAGAAGACATGCATAATATATGAATTTTAATGTCTTTTATGCAGTAGTTTTCTGAGAACTTATTTAAAAGGCATATTTTTAAGGTCTGCCGCAAAACATCATTATGAGGGTATTAAGGTACAAGAATATGCATTTAGCAGGCATTGTACCATGGTTCCCATGCTATGATGATTCTTAGAGAAATAGTTTGATCATATTACCAGAGATTGGGTATATTTAATAAAATGGGAGAGACAGTTACAGGATGACCCTGGGATGGAGGGTTACTGTAGTCAAAGGCTTGGGCTGCCATTGGGGAAAATGGTGTTTCAAAGATGTATGTCATAGATATGAAATGTTAATAGATAAGAAAATGTTGCTTTTCTAAAATAATGTCATTGCCCATCTGACATGCGGTGACAGTGCTGAAGAGCTGAAGAGGTGGTGATGTGGTATAAAGAAATAGAGATTAGGAAAAAAAAAAAGTACTTCTAGTCCTGAAAATACAAACTACAAGCCTTGTGACCTTTGGAAAATCACTATATTGCTCAGCAAATAGAGTTGTGAAAAACAAATAATATAGTATGTGGGAGATCTCAGTGAATAAGAATTACATATGTGGATTTATAAAATAAAGATTTAGAAAAACTATCACAGAGAAAAAAGAATTGAAAGCAATAAGAACTGTTGTAAAATGAATAAAATAGGGGTATTGGTACCAGAACTTGGTAAATTTAATTAAAAAAAAAACAAAAAACCGATTCATGTCAGTCCTCAGTGTTTCTTCTTGATCTGTGAATGTATATTATTTGTCTCTATTTTATCTCATTTTTTTTCTTTTTCTTATTAATGCATAGAGGGTTATAACAAGTTCTGTTCTCAAATTGCATCAGCAATAGATGACTCTGATTCCCAACACAGAAAAATCTCATTTTCAAGAAATGTTTGAACTTGAATTTGATTACATTCAGAATATCTTGGTTTGAAAGCCTTGCTTTTGTGTAAATAAGAAAAGTATCATTGAAAACTACACCTACAAATAGGTATATGGAATAAAAAAGATAAGCTGAAGTTGACAGAACAAAATAGAACATAATTGAGAGAAATGAAAACAAAATATTATTCTATATAATATATTATTTTTTAATATGAAAAACTAGGAAAAAAGAATATGTAAACAAATTAATTTGGGTAAAGTAATAAATTTAAAACAACGTAATCTGCTGAAAACTTACTAAAGACAATTTAGGTATTTCTGTAATCAGTGTTCATAATATTAGAACATGTATATTAAAAGGAAAGTGACTTTGAAACATGTAGGGACTCACAAATGTGTAGAGTTTGTTGCATTATATTTATAAGCTGTTTCTTTGACTGGGAAGCAATTTAAAATTTCTTCTTTGAAAATAGTATATATAGTAAACTAATTCTTTTCTTTAATGTTGATAATTTTAGCATAACCATTGTCGAATTATATATTTTTTAAATTCTAAAGATGTTTAAAATCAGAGCTATCAAAGATTAAATAGAAGTTCTCTAAAACAATATAAATGTTTTGTATGAAAATGACTCACTACAAAGAGTATCTAATGAAATCAGTGATGTCTTGACCCAAATATTTATCAAAATTCAAACAATAGGATTATAAGCTAAAAAAAAAGATTTACAAGACATATGATTCAACCATTGCAATATAAAAACTTATAATCCTCTAAATTATTTTCTTTTTCTTATTACATACTGACCAGGATGAAGGGAAAACAATTGACTTATTCTTCATTTCCTTTTTATTACACTTTCTATTCCACTTAAAGGCAATTGCTGAAATTAATTTCAAACCATCTATTGTTATTCACTTCTTTTTAGCAATTTTTACTTTTAGTTATTCATTTTTTATAATATTCATAACCATTGGCATACGGTGGGTCTTAATATTTTGTTTAAGCAAAATGAATTAATGAAGTAGAACTGTGTTTCATAAGATCTCATTCTTTATCTTCAATAGAGTACACTGAACATCTTGAAAATAAAATGTTTATACAATCTAAATATCTTATAATAGAAATGTTTATAAGCAGTCTAAATATCTTAAAGAGTTCTACAATTGTTTTATTACATAAAAATTAAGAATATTTCTTGGTAACATAGCTTCATAATTTAAAAAGCAACAGAATTTACGTAAATAATTCTCTAAAATGGATAACTGTGGGTTTGCATACACACAGATGTGTGTATGTGTGTGTATACATATACCCATATATATTCTTACACACACACACACACACACACACACACACACACACACACACACCCCTATATGTATGTATATAATAGCAAGATAATGGACATAGGCTGTTCAATTTAGAATTCATTTGGAGAAAAATATAGTTAACAAAAATTACTCCCCAATAGGATACTGTAGTACTACATACTTAATTAATAAATTTCTTGACTGCTTTATGTTCTCTATTCTTTTACAAATTTTTCAAACTAATTCAATAAAGAAAAATACCTTTAATATTCACTAGAAATAGTTTATAAACATTTTCTTAGTTTGGAGAAATTGCCCAAAAATATTACTGAATGCTTTCAATGGGAAACTCAGTATGGTTGGTTTATCTCATTCTATGGAGTCTCTGTGTCTCGTATTGTTTTTTAGCTATCTCCCAACTCTATAAGTTGCAAATAATTCTTGTCCATAGAAAGGAAAATTATCTAGCAGAGATCTGATCCATGCCCTACTGATACTGATCAGTTTTGCATCTATTAAGCAAATTCATTTCAATATTCCTGACTGCCTATATATGTGGCTGCTTTTTGGTTTCTCCTTCAAATTAGCAGAAACATTTTCCTGGCTATCTATTAATTAAGAATTTAAATAAAATCATTAACAGATGTTCATTTAACATTTGTATGAGAGTCATAACTTTCCTTTTAACATTTTTAAAATTATGCTTTGACATGGGTTGACATTTTCGTAAAACATTCCAGAAACTTTGGATGTCAAATTTCTCATAGTTATTTCTAGAAAAAAAAAATCAATTTCATATAAAACATTTAATCTTATGTTTAAAAGTCCCCATTCCCAGAGCCATGGAATTTCATGTAAATTGCATATATGAATATGAAGATGATGTAAGATCCTAAATATTATTTTATCATTGATTTCAACTACTTGATTACTTTCACTTATTTAAAACTCCTATTCAGTGTCTCCAACAGCAGTATGGAGTTAAGAGATTTTCCAAGTAGCAGTTCAATTTCTACACTTTCTCTTTACCCTCAGAGAACGTGAATTTTCTAAATGAAAGTATAGACATCTGGAGGCATGATTTTAACTTGTAATCATGTAAAATTCCTTATAAATTTGTAGAGAATTTATGATTTATTTCATTTCAGGAGTGTACTACTATGGAGAAATGGTCCACTATGTAATCAAATACACATATATGTAAGCCCAAGTGCCTAAAAAGTAAGTAGAGGGTATATTACATCCTTTCACTGTCTGCTTCACAGCTATTTTTTAGGGAGGCGGGGGTGGAGTCAATTGATACCATTAAGAGATAAATAACAATATTTGCAAATTCTCATGTAAGAGTCGCTAATAGCACTGACATCTGATCCTCAGAGATATATACTTATTTAGATATAGATCTAGTACAGATATAGAGATATACCTCAAAAGCATTTATTTAGATCCACTTAATCATGCGGATGATAAAGTGTTAATGAAAGTAAAAAGGTAAAATCAACTTGTATTTTAAAAGAATTAAAGATTTTAAACATATCCTTCTATACATATTCTGAATGAGAAGAATGTGGATATATTTCTTTGGACAAAATGGAATTGTGATTCACAGCGACTAGAAGCTGAAAGCCTTCACAATGTTTATATTCATCATGGGGTGGAATATTTGACTGATTCATGAGTTGGGAACTTGCAAATTAACTAAGAAAATTGACAGAACAGAGCATGACTCCTTTTGCAGCATTACAGAAAAGATTTTGTGTTATTCATGGCACATCTATCGTTTTGCTGATCTGTTAGTACTGTGTTATTCAACTGCTGTTCAGCCTCTTAAACCTCCATGTAGTTTAGAGCCAACAGGGACTAGACATTAAATTTAACTTAAGGAGCTATAAAGGCCAATGTAACAAAGTATCAACAATCTCTAGCCACTGCTACCATCAACATGAAGAATGTAATAGGCAAAATTTTTTACATGTCCAA
Organism: Pteropus alecto; assembly: GCF_000325575.1. NCBI lineage: Eukaryota > Metazoa > Chordata > Mammalia > Chiroptera > Pteropodidae > Pteropus > Pteropus alecto. Next base: position 20,161,574 of record NW_006436811.1, on the reverse strand, counting down.
TAGCCAGTACAGAATTCTGTATATAATTTTTATAGTTTTAATTTAAAACTATGCTAGTTATATATTTCGTCTACATCCTAATTTGCTAATAAAAATTCAGATACTGCTTAAAGAGAAAACACATTTTCAAAGCAACATTTAGATCTGAAAGTTAGCATTTTATTTCATATTTTAATGCTTATTTGATTTTCTGGTTAAATATGTTTATGGGGATAAAATTTAAAATAGATATTTGCATATTCTTCTATCTATAATATTCCATAGAAATCAAAACACTTTTCATTGCTAAATATAGAAAAAGTAGATCTGAAATAATTTTTGAGAAACATTTAGTAAATGGAAATTTTTTCACTATTTAATATCATCTCATTCTAACAATAAACAAAATATATTAATACAGCATTATTAGGGTGATATCACTGACCATTTAATAAATATTGGCATTATGAAAACATTAAGAAATACATCACATCCAGAATCAAAAGTAATAAAAATCACTTTAAATTCTGCTCAAAAAATAATAAAAATTGGTAAATATTAGTTGCTCACATTTCAGATATTCTTATATATGTATATTTATTGGATAGTTAACTAATTAGCAGTATAAATTAAAATGGTATAATAAATACATGTATTTTAATCTATAAAATAAATGTAATGATCCTTGAATAAATCAAAGAAAATAAGAAATTGATAAAATGAGGCTCTATGGCTACTCATACAAATACATGTATATCTAAATGCACAGGTGCACTAAGATCTTTATCCTCAAACTGATGAAAATTTGAGAAATGCAAAAACAATATTTTGGAATTGAGGTCATATTTTTTTTAAATTATATGTTTCAAAGTAGCTGGTTATGTAAACAATAAGAAAATTATCACTTAAATATTTCAAATATTTTACTTTGTTATGCATATATATATTTTTTTCTCTTTAAAGCCATTTATTCTAATTGGAATCATATTGTTTCTCAGCATCTATTATTTTTTCTAATTATTCCCATTAAATTGTGTTCTCAAATGCATTTACTGTAACATTTCACATCTATCTCTTATAAAAGTAATTTGAATACTACACATATTTAATTCCTTGCCATTTCTAATTCGTTTATTATATTACTAATAATATTATATGGTAATTAGTTGGCATTTAATTGGTCTTACTAGATCTATAATTTTACTCTCTAAAAGAATCTTACTCTATTGTTTGATTATGTTTTCTCTGAGCCTTTATTTAATTACTCTCTTAAATTTATTGTTTTCTTATAAAACATACTTGAGAATGTTTTTGTTTTTTTTTCTTTCCCTCTCCAGGTTAAGTTCTTTATCTGAGTTTTATAACATAATTTTTCTTCCTTTGTGTGTTTGTGTCTCTGTGGTAGTAGGTTTGCAGATTTGAAAAGATCACATTCATATAAATCTGTTTATATACACTGGATTTTCACTGTTGTAGGAGTGTAGAAGCAGAGATGGAAGATGAATTTGGCTTGGAATTGGTCTACTTTCAACTGGATTCTGGCATTCCATGTTGCAAAGGATTTGAGGTACTTAAGAGATATATGGAAAATAACTGAGGCCTAGAAAAAATTGTGAGATTTCTAAAAATACAAATAGACAAAAAAATACTGCTCTCTATGAAGTCAAATTATATGTGTAAAGAAAATAAAAATATCAGAGAACTAAAAAAATAAGGAATAGAAATCAAAGATGAGAGGAACACTGGAATGTAAAACTCTTATGTGAACGAGCTTCATACACAAAGATGTCATAATTCCTGCTAGGGCAATGAGTGTGGGTGCCTAAATTAGAATGAGAATACATGTTATTGAAGATAAGGTGATCAATAAGCAGTAAAGCCAGGCTGTTGAATGTATTTTTCACAAAAGTACTAAAGTCACCAAGAATGATAACAAAGAATTAAAAAAAAATCAAACCTGGCTTCTAGCCAGAGTTTTCCTTAAAATGCAGTGTGCTTTCCTGGGGAGTAAGCAATTTTGAAAGATGTAGGGATTTAGGCCTCATGACATGAATCTCACAGAGGTGGTGAAGTATTGATTCGAAAGCAGACAAGCAGAGTTAGGAGAATGCCAGCCACATCTGGCACATGTACGCAAAGCTTCAGGTAATGTAGATAATTCCTTTAATGCACTTTCCTCAGAGAAGGTGACACAGTGTGAATTCCTGAGAGACTATTTACTTTTTATATTCCATATGTTAGAATAGAATAATTTGTTCACGTAAAGGTCTTGTTGGATGTCAACTATTTCTCTTCACTGCTTAGAGAGTTTATTCTTCCTTTCATGGTTCATGAAGACTTAAATGTTTCAGACAGTACAAACCATTAAAATAGGCTTTTAATAAACTTGAATTTTCAGAATCTTCCATAATATCCAAATTATACTTTACTTGCTTCAGTGTCTTAAAACTTTTCCCCTTATATATTTCTCCTGAATGTATTTTGAAAGCATCAGTGGTTTGGTGTGTACACATTTCATCCTTTTCTCAATCAATCTCTTTCCTTCTCTCCATATGAAACATTCCCACAGACACAGAGCCAGTCAGAGTCAGAGCCTTGACTGGAAGCCCAGCAGAGAACTACATTACCCCTCCCCCAACTCTTCCTTATTACCAGCCTAAGCAATTTAAACATTTTTCTCTCTAGTCACCTTATTAGAATATGTATGCACATTAAGATGTGACCCACATGACACAACACTCTGGTCTAAAAAAAAAAAGTCAAAAAGTAATTTTAAAAGAGCTCAAGGCTCTACTTGTATTTTGGTAACATCTGAAGAAGACATATAACACAAAAGATGTATCTTTACATCTCTCTTTTCTATCCATTTCCATCTTTCTTTAAATCCCTCTGGTTAACTTCACAACTACCTAGGAACTATGTTTATTTTTTCTTTGCCAGAAGAAAACTTTACAAGACCCAATCCAAATGCACCACCTCAATCTATACTCCCTCCCTCCTGACTTTTGAGTCTTGATTTCCTCTTAGCATTGTGCTGATGTGGCAACACCAAAGAGCGAATCACCTGTCAGCTGGCCTCCAGCAGTACCTTTGCTGAGAACAGGACAGGAGAAGAAACAGATCAGGCCCAGCCAGAATCCCTATTAGCAAGGGAGAACTACATACACCCCCAGAGAAAAATTTGTTATAAAATAAATTTCTCACATTTCTATATAGCAGTACTACTCTAAGTTTAACCATGATATGAACCTAAGAAAATAAACTTAATGAATCAATATATATAAACTCTTTTCACTTCTGTCTTGTGGATTAGCTACTGATTTCTGAATGCTGCGGTGAAATACATTTCCTCCTAATATGATTTCATAATCTCATGTAGACATTTCTATATTGAATTTCAATGCATCCACAAAAGTGAAATATCTACTTTTAGCCAGCTTTGATTTTCACAAGTTTACCTCCAACATTTAATGATATAAAATAATTTGGCACTAGTATATTGTATTTAGCAGATGTTTCGCTTTCCTCTTTTCTCATAATGAAATAATGGCTCAATTACAAAATGTTGTAGAGAAAAATAAAACCTAAATCCTTGTTTATCAATTACCAATAGTTTAGAAAGATAATACCTTCTCATTATTTTAATATTGCGGCATTAAAAATTATATGCGATATATTTTTTAGGTAAACTATTTTTTAAAAGGACTTTTTCTTTTTATTTATTTATTTTTTTAGAATTTTATGTCTTTAAAATAACTAGAAAGTCTTAAAGTTTCACCGAATAGAAGTGGACATTTAATAAATACCCTAACAATAATAGTTACAGAATATCACTTGAAGGCTGTCAGCCCTCTGGGTATTATAAATTTTGCCTTTGTCAAATCAGATGACTGGACACCTACAAACATGAACGATAATGCCTTTGCTCTTAACAAAACTGCCTTCTCTGAATTAAGTATTGAGGTCATGCCCTAATATTTTTCCATGAAAAGGCAATACAACAAATAATCACATGAAATCCATTTTGTCACTTAATATCAAAATACTGTTAAGAAATATCATCATTCAGTGGCCCATATATAACGTCCCAGGAAAGGAATTTTTATCATAATTCAGTACTGAGAAAAGTTTTTCTCCTTCAGAGGCTAGCTTCTCCTTCAATTAAAATGAGAAATGATTGAATTATGCTATCTTCCTTTTAACATGGCTACTAGAAAACTAAACCTAAAACTAAAATTACTATTCAGTTTCTTTTGAACTGAATACTTATATTTCTCTTTATCTTTGATTTTCTATTTATGACTTCTCCGTACTAGTATTTAGATATCTAATTTCATTTACTTTTTGTTTTACACTACGTGTTTATGTTGCAGTCACTTATGTTTTTTCAAAACAGTATAGACATTATACAATTGATGAAACATTTAAGCTTTGTCTATTCACAAAGACCATTATGATTAGAATTGTTTAATTTAGTGAGTAACACCTGGATGAGTGAATTAAACTTTCATATACTTTTCTTATATGTTTCACACTGAATTATGCTTTATGATTTCACATAAAACACAAAATTAATAACATAAAATATCAATGTCTTATCTAGAGATATAAGGGAATATTTAATTTTTAATCTCCCTTTCCTACACCTGAGACTGTATAAGTATAGGCAGAAATCATTTCGACAGTTCATCCTCATCTGGAAACCTTAGCATACACCCAAATTCACATATATTTGTAGAGATAAAAGAAAACTTCTGTATTTCCTAATTGGCTCTTTAAAAGTCATTTATGCATCATTATGCAGTAGTTGCTATATTTTATCCTTTGCTGTGTTCTGTGAACAAGATGAAAAATATCCAGTGGGTGAGACAGACAATTAAATTAACAGTAGAGGCATTAACAGTGTTCTATGAAAATAAAAAACCCGGCAATGCAGAATAATGTTAAAATGAGTATTTATTCCACCATTCAAAGTCAAGGTCAGAGAATAAAACTCCCTGTAAAGACAACATGTGCATAAGTGCTGTGGTGTAAGGGAGCATGAGCATAGGGCACTGCAGGTAGTTTGATATGGTTAGAAGACTGTGTAAGATGGGTATCAGCTGGTGGATGAGGCTGGAGAAGTGCTCAGGGCTTATTTGTATTTCATACTACAAAACAGAGCTTATATCAATGAGGAGGAAAAATGAACAATTTTTACCAAGGGAGTAATTGTATTTTCAAAATTGCATTTTAAGAATATAGTCAGTAGTAATGTAATGGCTGTGTGTAGAGCCAGAGGGGTGATAGAGTAATCAGGGGGATCACTTAAACCATATCAATGTCTAACCAATGTACAGTATACTTGAAACTAATAATAAAATTTGAAAAAATGAATCTTACTCTATGAAGTGAAAGAGTGATTGAACTTGAGTAAGAGTGGTACCAGGAAGATTAATCATAAGGATAATTAAAGACCCAACCACTGCTGTGGCAGTGGACATGAAAATTAGAGATTATAAATTATCGGAATGAATGAAATGATGTTGGATTATGGGAAGATTCACTGAGAGGAAACATTTTTTAAAAGAGAAGCTTTAGAGGAGTAAAAAAAAATCATTTTGTGGTTGTTGTTGTTGTCTTAGTTTGAGGAATAAGTAATATCAAGTTTTAGCGAATGATTATGTACATAGATCTGGAGCTGAGCAAAGAGCTAAGGGACAGGCTTGGAATTCATCAGCGTTTAACTGGAAACTGATGTCACAGAAGTGCATGAGAGCATCCAAAGGGAATATGTAGTGAGGAGAGGAAATAGAATTAAGAGCAGCATCCTATGAAGTACTAGGGTGCGGGTAGAAAAGAGAAATATCAAAATTATAAATATATGAGAAGTAGGAAGAAAGCTGGGGGAGACTTGTATCAAAGAAGCAAGTTAGAAAAGAGTTTTTGAAAAGGGTTTGGTTAATAGTATCAAATTCTACAGGTAAATCTGCTAAAATAAAGATAGAAAATAATGGATTAAATACCAAGGGTCCTTGGTGGCCTAATAAACACAGTTATAGAGGAGTTGTAGAAACAGAAGGATTGCAATAGCTGAGTATAATGAAGTAGATAGAATGAGTACTAGCCATCCCTTCAAGACAATTTTTCTGCAAATTATCTCATGTGTATTTAGAATTTAATGATGAAAATACTAACAATCTTACACTGAATATTTTTATTTAGAATTTGGCCTGAAACTTGAAGATAACAAAACATAATTGTTGATTATGTTTGATTTTTGGAATTAGATCAAACATCTCATCTCCTCTCATAATTTAGTAAAATTTATAAAATTGTGGTAGACACTAAGAAATAAAGAAGCTTCATTTCAAAGTATTATGAGACTTTAAATGTCCTTGTGTTGCAAATGTTAAGATACCACTCTCATCATACTCTCAGTCAACTGTCACAGTGCAGATAATGGAGTCTAACATTAAATATTTGATAAAATTAGCATGTAACAATTCTAAAAATAAGTATAAAAATAAATGTATAAAATATATATAAAGAAAATATTATTTTCTCCCTAGAGACTTAAAAGAAGAATAGAAGAATAAAATAAAACTGATACTATTTATCAGTTCTGTCCAAGGAAATGTACAAATATAATGAAGCATCTTAAATTTTTGACTAAAAATATTAAATTTCATCTGCAAGGTTAAATAATGAAAAATAGTCATATAAATTTATGAAAAGATGAGGTAATTTTTTTAGTACAATAATTAAACAGTACTATACAAGTGTAAGAATAGACAAAGCAATGAATTTTTTACATGACAGATTTTGGCATTTTAAGTCAATGAGTTATGCTTATGCAACAGATAATGCTAGAGTTAGGGTAACTGATTAACTATTTGGAAGAAATAAAGTTAAGTTCCCACACCTCAAAATAATTTCAGATAGAACAAAGGATTTGTTGCTTAAATAAATCCAGAAAAAATATAGATGAATATTTATCTGAGAGAACACAAAGACTAAAATCCATGAAGAATTCACGGAGGAAAATATTGATTGATTTGATTTCATAAACATTGTAAAGATCTATATAATAATATTCACAATATAATTAAAAGATATGTCATAAAGCAGAAAAAAATTCTAAGATATGTGATAAACAATTAGAAAATTCTTACATATCAGTAAGAAAATATCTTTAAATAGGATAAAATCCATGGATAGCAACAAAAGCATAAAATATTAGAGCAGAGCAATTCTACAGATTGAAGAATAAAGAGGTTGTTTTTGTATAAGCCATCTGAGATGTATGTGTATTTTACTTTATTCGTTATTATATATTAGGATATTATATATAACTGGGAGTACTGAATCATATAATAGTTCTACTTTTCATTTTTTGAGAAACTTCCATACTGTTTTCCATAGCGGCTACACCAATTTGTATTTCCACTAACAATGAATAATGAGTCCCTTTTCTCCACGTCTTTGAAACACTTGGTATTTCTTGTCTTCTTATAATAGCCATTCTAACAGGTGTGAAGTGATACATATATTTAGTATGTTCTATATATGTTCAATAATTGATGGAGGCTCAGAAATTAAAAAAAATATATAGATGTTAGTAGTTTAGTGAGGAGAACTGACATGTAAACAAAAAATTCCTGCAAAAGGTGATTACAATAATCAAAGTATTTACAAATTAATAGGAGAAAATGTAGTATAATATTCACCGGGAAGCATACAGGAAGGCCTCACATTCAAAAGAGCATTTGAGCTGACACTTGAGATGAAGACACAGGAGGATAAATAATAGTGAGGAAAGTTTTCAAAGTAGAAGAAATGACTTTTGTAAAATAAGGAAAGTTTAAAGTTTTTGTGGTTTGAAAAGGGTGTTGTATTCAGGTTATAATAAAATTACTCCAAATACTCCAATACTACAGTTTGTACTGGAGGTTCTGGAAAAAATCTGTTTAAAAATTCATTTATTGGCCAAATTCAGCTCCTTCTTTTTGTAATACTGCAGTGACCGGTTCCTTGCTCTCAGCTGGGGGCCAATTTTGCTCCTAGAGACTGCCTACATTCCTTGTCAAGAAACCTCTCACACTTCCTGTTTTTAAGTCGTTTCCTCTTGCCCATTTCTCAGACACTCGCTGCAGAACGTTCTCTGCTTGTAAGGGCTGATGCAGTTATAATGAACTAATCAAAATAATGCAAGACAATGTCTCCATTATAAGATTTTTAATCATAATGAATTATAATGGCCTTTTTTTGTCACGTGATGTAGCATATCAAAGGTTTTAAGCATTAGCACCTGGACATCTTTGGGAGCCTTTATTCTGCTACCACATTCACCAAGAGTATAAATACAAGAGACAGGGCAAAAATTTATGAAAAAAAGAATGAGTTCTATTTTGACCATGTTAAGTTTGAAGCGCCTGTGGGAATTCTGGGTGGAAATGTTTTGAAAGCAGTTTTATACACAAATTTGGCAGTTCTGGATAAAAGTCACGGCTGATAGTATAATTTGGTAGTCAGCATCTTATAAATTGTTAATGAAGCCATTATTTTATATATGAGAAGTTTAGCATTTGCCCAGGGAGATTTCAAGTCAGTTTACAAAGTTAATATAATATAGTGCTCTCAATAGCAAGATCATGTTTTATTGATCTGTGCATTAGGCTGAAATGAAATTCTTATATTACTCGAATGAATAAATGAATGAGTGAATGTATGAATGAAAACTATAGACACATGGCCTCTAGGACTAGATCATACTTATAGTTCTAAGTGTGTGTGTGTATTTATGTGTGTGTTAGATATAGCCCAGAGTTCTTAAAAAAACACTATAAAAACAGAAAACACTTCCATTAATTCAGACTAAATTAAAACATAATTGGATAAAGAAAGCAAAGAGAAGGCATTCTTATGTAGACAAAAGCATTATTCTACAGAAAAAGCACTGTGATAATGAATTATTATTTCATTCATCTTAAGATAATAGTAAGTAAACTGTACATGATTTACTCAAAGCATGTTCTCCTAAATTTGAGTAAATTATGTACAGTTTACTTACAATAGGCACACACGAATGTACATGCACACATGTGTACACAGATACACAAACATTTTAATGTTATTTTAATTTAGTTAGTTCATTCAGACACCTGAACAAAAATTACATGTATATCTGATTACAGAGAGCACTCATCTATCTTCTTTTCTTGAATTCATCAAGGAGACAACACCTCACTAACAGTATTATTTTAAACTCTACTGACAGCATTCATATATATTGATTGATGTTTTACTTAGTTTCTAGTAAGTGGATTATGTCTAATCTATTTTTTGTTTTTATAAGACTTTTTTTTTTCCCCCAGGGGACTTATAGGTCCACAGCAAAATTAAGAGGAAAGAACAGAGATTTCTCATGTATTCTCTTCCCACATATGCATAGCGACCCCATTATCAACATCTCTCACCAGAATGGAACATTTGCTACAATTGATGAACCTATATTGACATATCGTAGTCACACAAAGTACATACTTTACATTAGAGTTCACTCTCGTGATAAACATTCTACTGGTTTTCACAAATGTATAATGACATGTATCTGTCATTACAGTATCATACACAGTATTTTCAATTCCCTAAAAATTCTCTGCACTCTGCCTATTCATCCTTTCTCCCAACCCCTAATCTTTGGCAACCACTGATCTTTTTACTGTCTCCATAGCTTTTCTTTTTCATAATGAGATATAGTTAAAATCATACAGTATATAGACTTTTCAGATTGGCTTATTTCACTTAGTAATATCAATTTAAGTTTCCTCTATGTCTTTTCATGGCTTGATAGCTCATTTCTTTTGGGGGCTGCATGTACTACAGATTATTTATCAATTCACCTAGTGAAGGATACCTTGGTTACTTCCAAGTTTTGGCAGATATGAATAATATAATTTTTTAAAACACTGAAAATTATTCTGAGTCAGTTATATTTAAATAAGTATACTCAACACAATGAGAAAGTATCTGTAAATAATGATAAAAATGAATATAGAGATCCACTACAGGACAAACAATATTAGAAATGGAAGAATCAGATTACATGTCATTACAGATCCCATAGACACTCAGGATGGCTAAGGGAATATTAATAAAATTAATTACAACAAACTATTTCAACATAAAACATATCCCAAAATAGGAAGAAAACATTTGAATAGTCTCATATGTATTAAAATCAAATCTATAATTAAAAACCTTCTCAAGAAAATTCCTAGCCTATGTACCTTCACCAGGATTCCACAAAGTGTTTAAGGAAGATTCAATACCAAATTTATATAGACTCTTCCAGAAATTCTAAGAAATAAAGAAGAGAAGTATTTATCCTTTGACCAATATCATCTCTGTATGGAAAACCTGATAAGACATTACAAGAAAGGAAAGTAACAATCAATCTCAATCAGAAATGTAGATGCCAAAATCCTAGACAAAATATTAGAAACCTGACTCAGCAGATACTGTGAAATAAGAACTTGTGAAAATTTATTCCTCTATAAAAGCAATGAGATTACTTCTTGGCCTTTTCTCTAAAATCAAGTGTAAAAAAAAGAGAGCACGGCGAAATTATCAGAATCAAATTTTCAGAGCTTTGACAATGTACCAAAGGCTTGTAATAATCTGAAAAGTGTTTATTCAAGAAAAACAACTGAATATCAGTAAGAACACTGAGCTATGATAATTTTTGTGGCTCTGATGTATTCAACAATTCAAAGGCCATGCTTATGTTCAGGCTGCACTTATGACTCAGACCTAAGAAAGCCCTAATCTTTTACCTCTGGATAAACTTAATACACTGCACAAGCAAGAAATGAAGACTAAGGAACTTTCTGCAGAGGTTATTGAAGGTTTGTCCCAGTACATATACACAGAGCCTATATAAGCAAACTCAAGAGTCTTATTGGTTCAAGGCATTTAAGAAAATCTCTAATCTCTATAAAATCATTAGGTGAAAACTAATGCAACTGAAAAGAAACTTTAGTGGCCACACAGGACAATGACTACAGAATTTGCTCAGGAGCCATTAAATAAACAAATAGCAACATAAATAACAACAAAAAGCAACAACAAAAAATCGCTGAGGAAGGACAAATCTGATTTTGAGTTGTCACATATATACTTTAACGCATCCAGTTTTCAATAAAATATTATGGCACATGCAAAGAAACAAGAAAACACTGTCCCTCACTGCTCCCCCCCGCCCAAAAGCTGTTAATAGAACTGTCCTTGAAGAGGTCCAGATTGGGTTTCTTAGACAAAAACTTTTAAAAATTCACAAGAGGGCCTCAGTAGCAGATTTCAATTAACAGATGAAATAATCAGAAATCCTGAAGATAAGCAATCAAGATTATCCATTTTGAAGAAAAGAATATAAAAAATGGGGGAGTGGGGAAGATATATAAATAGCCTAATGTTCCATTTTTAAAAATTAGAAAAATAAGAAGTTAAATCCAAAGCAAGCAAAAGAAATAATCATGACTATAATGAAAATAAAGAGACTAAAGAATGGGAATACAATAGAGAAAAACCAATGATACCAAAGTTGGTTATTTGAAAAATAAAAATAAAAACAAAACCTTTAGTTATATTGACCAAGAACAAGAAAGACTCAAGAGACTAAAGGAATGAAAAAAGGGCCATCACAAGGACCTTATAGAAACAAAAAGGAATATAAGAGATTACTATAAATGATTGAATGCCAACAAATTAAATAATCTAGATGAAATGCAAAAAAATCTAGAAAGACACAAACTACCAAAACTGACTCAAGAAGAAATATCAAATCTGAATGGATCTACAAGTAAAGGTATATTCCTCAAAGAAAGAGCCAGATGGCCCAGAAACAAGATGGATTCACTCATAAATTATACCTTAGAAAAGTTATCATCAACCCTTCACATGCTCATCCAAAAAATAGAGAGATAATAGATCTCAGCTTATCCTTTGAAATCACTATTATTCTGAAAGCAACATTAAGACAAAGATATCAAAATAAAGAAAAACTGTAGACTAATATTCTTTTTGAATACTGACACAAATATCCACCACAAAATATTATGAAATCTAATACAGCAAGCTATAAAATAGGATTATATATCAGGAGCATAAGTGATTTATTCAAGGAACTAAAGAAAATAATTCCATTTCAAACAACATCTAAAATAATAACAAAAATAAATTTAGCAACAGAAGCAGTAAACCTGTACAATGAAAACTACACAGTATCACTGAAAGAAATTAAATGGAAAAATATGCCACCTTCATGGAGCTGAAGACTTATTATAGTTAAGATGGCAATATATTCCAAATTGTTCTTCAAATTCACCATAATCATTATCAAAATTTCAGCTCACCTTTTTGCAGAAATTAATAAGATGATCCTAATATTCATATGTAAATACAAGTGTGGAGAAAGAATAATGGCCCCCAAAAGATGCCCATGTCCCAGAACCTGGGAATCGCTTAATTTACATGACAAAAGGAACTTTTGTAGATGTGATTAAATTAAGGAATCTGAGTTAGAGAAATGATCCTGGATTATCTGGATTGGGCCAATGTAAACTTTATACAGTATAGAAGGGAAGGATTAGTAGAGCCAGAGAAAGAGATTAACAATGGACTATGTTGAGTGTTGTGAGTACAGGGCCGCAAGCTGAGAAATGCAGGTGGTCTCTAGAAACTGGAAAAAGCAAGGAATCAGATCTTGCCTAGAGCTTCCAGAAGAAACACAGCTCTGTTCACACTTTAATTTTAGGACATCACTTTCAGAATGATAAGCTAATAAATTCGTGTTGTTATATCAGCAATAGGAAACTAATACAGCAAAGGTACCGGAATGTCCGAACAATTCTGAAAAAAAAAGAAGTTGGAGGATTCACACTTGCTGATTTCAAAACTTTCTACAAAGCTTCAGTAATTAAATAAGTGTGGTATTGGCATAAAGATAAACATACAGATCAATGGAATACAATTGAGAATCCAGAAATAAACCATTACATCTATGCTCAATTGATTTTTTTTTAATGCCAATTTCTTTGTTTTTTCAAACTATATATACACAATTTTTTTTAACATTTTATTTTATTTTTTATTTTGGTCAATTGATTCTTGACAAGGATGCCAAGAAAATTCAGTGGGGGAAAGAATAGTCTTTTTAAAAAAGGGTTCTGGGGCAACTGTATATACACAAGCAAAAGAATAAAGTTAGATTCTGATTTTATATCACATACAAAAAGTAACTCAAAATGGATCAAAATCTAAGTGTTAAGAGCTAAAAGTATAAAACCCTTAGAAAACATAAATAAAAATCTTCATGACCTTGGATTAGACAATGGCTTCTTATAACTGATACCAAATTATAAGTAACAAAAGAAAAATAGAAATACGGTGTACTTTATCAAAATTAAATTAAATGTTTTGTATTTAAAAGAAGCAATTAAGAAAGTGAAAAGACAACCCATAGAATGAGAGAAAATTTTTACAGGTTATACATCTCATAAGAGACTTTTGTACTCAGAATATATAAAGAACTTTAAAAGTCAATTAAAACATTAAAAATGATTTGAATAGATATTTCTCCAAAGAGATACACAAGTGAGCAAGAAGCACATGAAAATACACTCAACATTATTAGTCATTAGATAATGAGATACCATTTCACACTCCGTAGGATAGCTATAATCAGAAGATGGGAAATAAGTGAGGGTGAGGATGTGGAGACAATGCCTTATACCTTGTTGGGAGGAATGTAAAACGGTACAGCCACTTTAAAAAACAGTTTTGCAGTTCCTCACAAAAGTTTTAATATTGAGTTACCAAATGTCCCAGCAATTTCGCTCCTAGGTATACATCCAAGAAAATTTAAAACATACATCTATCCAAACTTTGCACACAAATGTTTATATCACCATTATCCATAATAGCTAAAAAGTGAAATCACCCCAAATGCCCATCAATTGATGAATGGATACACAAAAAGTGGTATGTCTATTTTTTATCAGTCATAAAAAGGAATAAACTACTGATACATGTTGCAACATGAATGGACCTTAAAAACATTATAGAGTGAATAAAGCCAGACACAAAAGGTGTTATATGATTCTTTTATAAAAAATGTCCAGAACAGCAAATCTATAGACATAGAAAGTAAACTAGTCATTGCCAGAGGAATAAACATGAACTGACTAATAAGAGGTATAGATTTTTTTTTTTTTTAATAAAACTGTCCTGGAATTTGATCGTGGTGATTTATTTTTCAACTTTGTAAATATACTAATCATGGAACTGTACAATTTTAAGGGTGAACTTTATGGTATATAAATTATAGCTCAATGAAGAAATATAATTAATGAAAAACAACTTGAGTTTATACTAACGGCAAGATTGTTTTAATATCATTCGGTTAATGTATTATACTACATTAAATATTTGAAAGAGAAAACCTTATTATCTCAAAGATGCACAAAACTGTATTCTCTAAAAATATATGCGAATGAAAAGAATAGAATTTCTTTAATCTGATTAAAGAGAGACATAAAAACCTATGGAATATATAATAATAATAACATATTGAAAGCTTTCCTTCTGAGATAAAAATGAAGATTCCCCAGCCAGTTTAAAAAGAGAAAAAAAATGTGCCCAAGTATTATCAGAAAAAGAATATATTAGTTATTACTTGCAAATGGTATATTGTATATGTAGAAATTTTAAAATATTAGAAATAAATGTATCTAGCAATCATTAGATTTAACATCAACATGTAAAAATATAATTTATTTCCTCTTACTAGAAATGACCGATTAGAAAAAAATTTAAAATATACTGTTTATGAGCAACGTTTTGTTAACTTCATAAATTTAATTTGAAAGTTTTCCTTTTTTAGTATGTTCAGGAAATCTAAAGAATTTTTCAAGTCATTTAAGTCATTTAAATAATGTTAAATATATCTACCCAACAACAACAACGAAAAAAGATTAAAGTTGCTTGTGATTATGGATATCCGTATTAGTATTAAGAATATTTCATTATTGAAGACCATTTTTAGATATATATTACAGGCTTCTAAGACTGTCCAGATTTCCTATGTGTTCTTTTTATTTACCAAAATGGACAAATCTTTTTTTTTCCCCTCTCTTTCACTTTAAAAAGTAACACAGGCTTACATAAATATTTGCAATTAATGCAGACATGTAAAAAATAGAAAATAAAAACAACCTATCGGATTCATCTTAACAATAACCACTCATATTCCCTAATGACTAATAACCACTCACTAATAATATTTTGGTGTATGTTGTCAAATATGCCTTTTAACGTGGGCATGTATATATGTGGCCTTGGACAAATATCCACAAGTGAGAATACACATGTGTTTGGGGAGACAGTAGAAATACATAGAAATAAATAGATAAAAACAGATAGATAGAAGTCAATTTAATGATGCAATTATAGTATGCATGATATTTTATAAAATATTTTTTATTTTTGAATTTAGACACCAAATAGAACTTAAAAAAATGAAATTGTTAGAAAGAGTAGTTATTTGCATGTTTTCACATTTCTGCAATGACATTTTCCTGACTCTGTACAAATGAACATTCATACAATCAACTACACATGTTGCTTGGAGTTGTCTCCTATAGCTGCCGTGCTAAAGTAATGACCGACATGTGTTTGTATACTATTTGGGAATTTAATATTTGTTATGTTGGATTTCTTCTGTTCGTAAAACATACAGTTTGGAAATACACATTTTGTTTTCATATCACTGGGATGGTGCATACACACCAGTATTAAAGGATTATAATTGGTGGGTCCCCAGCTTGCAGTCTTAAGCAATCGTTATAAATAGTATATATACCCTCTGATTAACACTGCCTTCTTTTATTAAGTTCAAAAGGGTGCGCTCAGGAATCTAAAACATACTGCTTCCTCATTTAAATAGATAATGTGCCACTATAAAAAGGTACCTTAAAATATGATGTTGGAAAGGGAGCTAATATTTTTAAATATTTTAAATAACAGACTATACAGTTAAATTTTTTATGATGCTTTTTAACAGAACATTTAAAATAATAGATTTCATTTATATGATTTTCCCCAAAAGTGGTTACAAAAAGTGATTACAAATAGTCTTCCCTTTCTTTACTATATTTGAATGGCATATTTCATTTCACACATCCTTTACTTGCTGCCAGAACCTTAATATTGCTAAAAGAGAAAGCTTCCCCAGTGCAGTGTTTGTAAATGTCAACTAGCCAACAGATATTTGGAAGCTTATGAATGTTCACCTTTCTAACATTTGCTTAAAGCCATCTGGAATTAATATTCTCCTCTTTCCGCAACTCTTACCTCAAAAAAAATCTTTATACAGAAGTTGACACAGAATACATTAAATAAGTCTGGTATTCAGCCTACTTGCATTCAAGCAGGAATTTCACATGCATGTAAAAAAAAAAAAAGGAAATTACTTCAATAGCATTCTCTACACTTGCTGTCAAGTTAGCCTTTGATAAATCCGTAATTTCCCAGTAAAACACATCTTGTTTATTTTGAAATAGGAGCAAGCTCTTGCACGTCTACCAGGATTCGTTTGCCTGCTAAAGAAGCACTATCCTGAAACAACTTAAATTACATGCGCCTCAAACCAAATCTGCTTGTTTTCATTTTATTTTCTCAGCCTGATTAGTCAACATTTGTGAAAATGAGTAATTTGAAAGAAAATACTAAAAATTGCTTACAGAATTGGTCCCCTTGCTCTCTGAAGAGCAGTTAATTTTCCTCTCAGGCCATGGGACTGTGAATTAGGGAAATGGAGCATGAATGACTGGTCCCTCTAACTCTGGAAAACTTAAACCTACTCTGGACAGCTGCTCACATGTGGTGCAAGGAAAGCCAATGGATATCCTGAGTGAGCAGAACATGTGTAGGGAGCTTTGGCCTTCTCTAGGCTCCATTAATCTTATTTCTTTTGTTTCTCTTCCAGGTTTGGTCTCTCAAAACCTAATGAACAAAACCTGAGTAAATCATCAACATCCTTTCTAATTTCCCCATTTTCAATGCTTCACATTTAGCCATTCCTCCATGCCCCTCACCCCATACCACTGCAACATCTAACATTCATTCAGTATTTACCAAACCCCTGTTGGTACAAATCACTTTATAGGTTCTGATCAAAAAGAATAATTAGCACAGCATAGGATTACATTAACAGTCTCAAAATTAATTAATAAAATTTGTACTTTAAGCAAATATTTTGTATATGTATATATCAATAATCAAACAAATTAGATGGAAATACAAAAGAGATCAAAGTTATGGTCAATTAATTTGATATACAATATTGAAAATTTAAATTTAATTTTTTCTTGAAACATAGCCTCTCAAAAAGCAACCTACTAATTAAGGGCATTGTCAGAAAAGCAAAAATTATTTTGAGACTTTTAGGAGCCAAAACATCTGCTTGATCTAAAACCTAGGAGATATAGAATGATAGGAAAAAAATTAGGTCTTAGCTAAATATCCATAACTATTAAGGTTATTCTCTACTGGGTTGGTGTACTCATTTACACACCAGTATTCAACTTTAGGAATTTAGGGACTCATTAAATTTGCTAAACATGGAATTTAGCTTTTTTTAAAACTAATTATTTCTTTACTATTTTTATAGCCAAGTATAGTCTACTCATTACTCACAAAGGACAAATCTTCATCAATCCCCAACCCCTGCAGTTAGGGAAATAATTTCATTTAAACATCCCTTGAAAGCAATTATTTATGGGCTCCACTGAAACTGGGGTAAATCTTTTGTGGTCCCACTTATTTCTGTGGAGATTAGGGATTACCTCTAAAATAATTTGAACTCATAACGAAGTGGTTAAAGTAGAGGAAAAGTAAACCAGTGACCTCAACCACAAATGAGAAATAACTTCTCTTAACTGACCTTCCAGGTCCTCCAGAATGTTATTTTGATATTTGACAACATCACTGATTTGAGACGCTCTACATTTTTTGTACCATTATCTTATGAACCAAAATTATTAACACAAATGGTTTCACTGAGAATTACTTTATATGTGGCTCTCATACAATACTCTCTGAACAGATTGTTTTACATCTATGATAAACACATTTATATATTTGAAGAAACCCTTCTCTAAGTGTCTTTCCTACCTGACACTTAGGTGTTCTATCTTTCAGCAATGTAGAAGTTATTTTACCATAATTTCTGCCATGTGATTGTCTCTGAAGTTGCCTTTAAAATCTCCAAGCTTCTCATATTTCAAATTTCTTTAGAACAGTGTTTCTGAACCTTGGCTGCACAGTCTTGACATCCAGCCTATACCTCAGATCAATTACATGAAAAACTCTAGAGGTAGAACTCTGACATCAGTAATTTTAAACACGGTGGTTCCAATGTGCAGTCATGGCTGAAAAACACTATTTAGAGTAAGAAATGACCTCAGGCTATCCTACAACTTTCCTCTTAATAGCTTAACAATATATTACAAATGGCAAAATGGCACCAGTGAATGTATAGCTGTGAAATAGAGCTATTTGTTTCATTTCAATGCTGCTGAGGTATTTTTACAAAGCCTCTGTGTCTATATCCCTGTAATTTGAAGTTTTAGCCATCAAGTTATGATAATCTTGGCTAAATGTATTCCAAAGTTGGAGCATGCTCTTCTTTCTGATTTAAAAATGTCAGCTCTAAAATTTGGCATATAATTATATATCTAAAAATTACAATTTTGAACAAAAATGTTACTCTCCAATAATTAAAAATTAATAATTTTCAAGTAAGTACTAAGCTGTAGATGCCATTTATTTCAAGCAATTTATTGATACATAGAATTCCTAAAAGCATCACTTCTCATTGTAACTTATTTGCATAAACTCTTATGTATTAAACTATTTATGCTAAACTTTATGGTACCTAAAACTCCTCATGTAATATCATTAAGATTTTTGGCTTACTGATCAGGAATTTTTTTTATGGCTCATTTTAATAGCTGAAAAGAGAATCACCTGTTCAATTTTGAACTCATTTTTAAATTTCAGCTCCAAGTTATTTGAATTTATTTATTTTAAATTTGTGGCAGAATTAATTTTCAAAACTCTCAGATTTTTTTTTCAATAATTTCTTTCACAGGTATAAATATAGTAGGTATAACATATCTTTCATTCATCGATAAGAAAATCTTTTCTCAGAAGATTTCACTCTAATTTTTATCCTTACCATAGCTGTTTCATTAGGCAACCAGTTTCTTTGATTTAGACAACTACTTTGTCATTTTCTTTAATGAGACCTACCAAACCTTGAGATTTTAAATTTTAGGTTAAAAAAACTATACATGACAATTTAAGTTACTATAAAATAAAATTTAAGAGAATGTAATTATTAGCAATGATGTAAACCCAATTGGTTTTGGTTACAGTGAAAATCACAACATTGTATTCAATACTGATATTCATCCATGAACCAAACTAGAAAATTTATTTCCAGAAAGACTTTTTTTTTCTTTACAGGTGACTGGGACCTGAATTACAAGGCAAATCTTGGGTCTCTTTTAAAGAGAACCTCACATTTTCCAAGCCAATTCATGAAATGTTAAGTGGAGGCAGGGTAACAATATCACCTCTTCTAGTCATGCTTTTTCATATCTGCTTCCTCAAATAGACTGGATCACTCTCTTGCTATTTCTCATTCCTGTACATATTTATATTAAAGAGCCTTTACCATTTAATGACAAATCATTTTTCTTGTCTTTCGTCTCATATCAAGGGTGGTGATATGATCTAATTCATAACTGTGTCTGTACCAACTAAGTGCTTCACAAATGTTTGCTGAATGAATGATGAGGGATGTTGGTCACACAGTTTAGCATTTGTTAAAACTTGTTAAATTGTTTAAGATCTGTGCATTTCACTGCATGTAAATTGTACTTCAACTACAAAGAATAAAATAAAATGTTTTGATTTCCCTTGGAACATTTTCTCAGAATCAGATCACACAGCATTACAGAATTGGAGACTTACTACCTCATCACAAAAAGATTAATATGCAGCTTGAGAATCCATATTATTCCCTGGACTCAAAGTTTATTTTACTATTTTACAAAACCAAACTCATCCACAAATTTGCCACTAGTATAGATGTTAAAACAATGTACCAACATTCATATAGAATTCATGGAAGATCTCTTAAAAACTAACAGCTTCAATGGAATAAAAATGTAGTAACTATTTTGTGGGACTAGGCAAATTTTGTCACTGCACTAAAAATGGTAACATTCTTTTACAAAAGTCAAATTTTGTATGAAATAAACACTCTGATTTACTTTTATAATTTTTTGCAAAATCTCACAAAGTTATGTGTAGGTAACTAAATATAAAAATTGGAAATGGAAAAAGCCAATGCAAATAAGCAGAGACATTAACTGTTAGCTAAAAGTACAAATAAGTCCTACAAAGTATATAAATACATTACTTACAAGTGAAAATCTACCACTTTATTAACAGTTATCTATTCAATAGTTATTAATTACTAACAAAAATGCCATATAGAATGGCCAGAGTACAAATCTCCATCAAAATGCAAAGAGAAAAATATGCATAACTGTTCCTTTCCTAATCATCTTAATACTCTTCTTTCTTTGACATCATTACTTAAACTTTTACAGTAAGAAAATATGGAAAGTGGGAAAAAAATATTAAACATGAGAACAGAGGCATGATTTCTCTGACATCAAATCTTGAAAACATATTATAGTTAAAAAATAGAGTGATAAACTCTTGCTGTTCTTAACAAAATAAAATGAATACTAGGACTAAAATCACCTTGGATTTTGCCTTTTTAAGAACTTTTTTTGATAAAATATTATGAAACATAGCAGTACATAAAAGTAAATTAAAAGTAGTAAAAGTGGATGAATATTCATAGTCTTATCTACTGGCTCATTCTTTCACTTTGGTAATGGAGTCTGAGGGATTCCAGCTATTTGAAAATGCTGGCCTCAGAAAGAAAATGTTTTCACTGACACAGCAAAAATCTCTCATTCCCCAAGAGGGTCTGACTGTCCCTTGGTCATTGAGTTAGTTTATAGCAGAGGATACTGCATCACAATGCTTAAATTATATGTTTTAATATAATATTGCTAGATTACATTAAAAACCTGATCCCTTATAGGAGTGATTATTAACTTTTAAAACTTAACTTCATGAATCAATTTAATTCCCTTAAAATAGAAATAGCAGTATTTTGCTTTGCAGTTTGAATGTTTCTTTCCTATGAGTGCATAAGATCATTGCATGTGTAAATGAATCATCTCCTTTAGCATTTCTTATGTACTTTGCAAATGAAGGTGTCAAAAACAAATTGGAAAACTCAATTTCTGCTTTTGCTGTAAACCAAATACTAGTTAATGGCTTGGCACACCTGATTTGACTCGGCATTTTTAAAACTGATTTATTGCATTCTGCAAAAGCTGTTAGTTCTAATCTTGCAAATGCAATAGGTTCCTCTTGCTATGATTATTATTTTTCAGCCTATAGGTATGTTATGTCTTCTCTCAGTTTATATAATTGTGATTTATCATCCATTTCCAAAAGAAATCACATCCACAAAGCAATAGGTTTTGCCATTTTCTACTGACTATAGTTCTATGCATTATGTGAAGAATAGCCTGATTACAAAAAGGTACCTATACAAATTCACCCTATCCAAACCCTGGAGCGATTCCTGGAAAGACACTAATAAGTCATTTATGGTTTGTTGCAGGTCTGGTCAATGTCTTATAATTTAAACACAATTAATCTGGAGTTTACAGTTTGCTTCTACTGCTTATGAATAGCTATAATGAATGTGTTAAATATGATTGACTTCCTAAAGATTTTTAAAATATGCTGAATAATTTTAGTTGATGACAATTTAGGCTATATTGAGATAAAGATGTAACATAATTTTTGTGATTTTATAATTTCCATTCTCAAATTATAATTCATTTCTTTAAATTAACAGTGGCAAATTGACATTTTGTGTAATTACTGTTTTTTTTCCAATACGCAGTGACTTCTGTTCATTCACATAAAGTGGTATAAACCTGTCATGCTGCATAGATCCTTCATAGTTGTGTGAGCAATGTATTCTGACATATGAGTTTCCTTTCTTGTGTTATGAAGTAACAAAAAAAAAAACTTTGAGAATTCTATACTTTTTTTCTTATTGAAGAAAACCCAAATTAAGATATGGTTAGAGAGGTTTTGGAAGAACGACAAAACATTTTTTCTCCCAGTTTCCTTTTAGATTATAAAATGGCAGAAAGTCAAGCAATGGGGAATTAAGTTAAAGAAAACCATCATTCTTTTATACTGTAAGTGAGGATAAAGAGATTAAATAATTTTGGAATAAATAGAAATTATTTTAATATTTATTTCAGATATCAAGAATAGAATGAACTAGATTCAACACAAAAGATACCTGCTATTACTACAATAACTAAATTTTAATGAATAATTCATGAACTTCATTTACATAAAATCTATTGGTTCTCTCTTGTTTTACTATTACAGGCATGTAGGGCTTTGATTGTTATAAAGGACAATCTATAATAAAATTGAGGAATATAAATTAAACCTGAAAAATCACATGGAAATTCTTTCTATCTTTCATCATCTATTCACATCAAATATATTTGTAATATTAAGAAGTAGTGAAATCCAAGATAAGTGTGAAATATTCCTATGTGTAAAATGGACAACTTATGAAAACTCTACAAAAATAAATCTTTATAGCCTTATGCAAAAGTGAGTCTCACAGCTAAAGTATTGCATTTTATATATGTTTTAGTAGCAAAAAAAAAAAAATTAGTTAAAAAATGTTCATTAAAAAATTATTTATAATAATGAAAACATGAAAACATCTTAAAAGTCAAAAATGGCTAAATAAATGAAGGTATGCTGTTATAAAGGAAAACTCTACAGTTATTATAAATGATATTATGTGTTGACATGGAATGATTTCAACCATATACTATTGAGTAATAAAGAAGGCTACACGCAAAAACAAAAATATACACTTTTATATAAAATAATACTAGAATATAGGTATTCAGAGAGGGATGTCTATACATATGTCTTTAATTTATAAGCTTATAAACAATGGTTGCAATTCAGGCAGCTGGATTTGGACTGATATTTATATTCTTTAGAGACAACATAGTAATAGCAGTGATGATCTTTCTGCAATGACTTTGAATCTTATTTACCCTCCAGATGTGTGTCATTATTGAAACTGTGATCTTCTCATCTGAGGCAATATAAGATGATATAAACATGAACATACTCTGAGAAGCTATAGCCAAATTATAAGTAATCTTTACATGATTACTTCTTAAATCTAAATAGAAAGGAGTAAAATGCAGTTCAGTAACAAATACATGTACCAAAAGTCAAACGTTTTACATAAAATATACAGTTTTATGAGACGAGAACAAGGAAACTCAAAATTTCCCAAGGAGCAAAATAAATAGAGGCAAAAACATGACAGAGCAAGAGAAACTGCAAAGGTCCCAAATCAAGTCTAACTGGTAGGATAGAAGACCATCTTTGTAGTAAAGAAATGAATAAAAATCTAAAAATCCATCTAATGTAAAACATAGACTTTTGATGATCATGCTGTTTCAATGTAGGTTCATCGACTATAACAAGTATACTATCTGGTTTGGCATGTTTGTAGTGGGAGCGATTATATGTGTGTGGGAGGGGGGGTTTTGGGGTATATAGAAATTTAAATCTGTTTAAGGCTTATGTTATCTTTCAAATAAACAGCAAAATTTAAACCACTGTATCATCAATCTAGATCCATAGTAGACTAACTGAGTTATAGCTTTCAGCACACAATGATGAGATACATGTCTAGATATAGAAATAGCCATTGTGCTACGGGATATGTTGTATTATATAGACATTTCAAAATAAGAAAAATTTGAAGCTTACTTCTTGATACATCACAAAAACACAAGAGACTTGGAGTAGGTTACTAAATTCAATTTACAAAAGAGAGAGAGCAATTGCTTATCTATCACTGAGTAACAAAATACCCCAAATTTAGTGGCTTTAAACAACCATTTTACTTGTTCATGATTCTGCAGGTTAGGATTTGGGTATGACTCAGCTGAGTTTCGTATTCTGGTTCCACATAGCAACAGATAGGATCATGGGATCGTTCAATCAGCTGGATATAGCCAGTAACTGTTTGGGACTGCAAGTTTCAAGAACTCTTTCTTCACATTTCTGTCATCCCATATTGCCTCTTTCAAGTTGGCTAGTTTGAGACCTGGGATTCTCAAGCATGTTGCATTTCCTACATGGAGGGAGTGGTCCAAGACGGAGAAAGTGGAAGCCATGAATCACTTGACACCCAGACATGAAATCATTTGGCATCATTTCTACTCCATTCTACTTGAAAAGCTAGTCACAGAGCCAGCTCAGGTTCAAGGAAAGGGTCAACAGACCCCACCTATCAATGGGAATAATAAAAAGAATTGCGATCAACTTTTAATTAATCATAGGAAGGGATCTCAATAGGGCACTTGGCAAAAAGTAATCAATTTCTATTAGATAACTGAGGTTAATGAAATTAGGGGCTGTTTTTATAAGATGTGAGCTGATATTTTACCTACTCATCTGGATTGGAGAAAAGTATGAACCCAACTGATAGACACTGTGGAGTCTCATATTCCTGATCTGAAAAACAAGGAGGGCAAGTACCCGCCTTATGGGGCTGCTGTGCAGGTTAAAGGACAAAGTGTCTGTAAAAGTATCTGATATGGTGCTTGGGGCATGAATGTACTTAATAAATGTCAGCTATTCCTGCAGTTTGTTTAAAAGAATGCTTTACGAAAAAAGGGCACTGCAATCACCAAGAAGATATGAGAGCACCTTTGGTCTTATAGAGTACATTAGAGCTATATTAGAGATTAAGGTAGAAATCAAAGAAAATATAGTTGACTTATGCTGAGTTATTTTAGCATAGGAAATAAAATTTATCTTTGGTTTTAGATGAACCTGCTAAATAAGTGAGAAGAATAAATTCATTTCAGCATTTTCTATTTGAGTATAACTGTATGGTACTTAAGCTCTCTTTTGAACCAGTTTTAACATCTACTGGATGCCTCATTAATTTATGAGTTGAATAAATCTTTGACACATGTGCATTTAGGGGAAAAAAAAGTGGGAAGAAAATGGAGAAACCTGCTACTACCACAGCCACAGATTAGAGCTATAGCCTGTATTATGGAAGTTTGACAAGTGAGTGGTAAGGGGCAAAAGACTCAGTGTTCTTATGAGTTATGACACACAAAAGAAAGACAAAAAAAAAGTTCCCTTGATTCTCCAAAGAGAGTTATAATGAAGCTGCAATCATTTGCTTCCCTAGTGCCAGCACACCTCTGATGAAGCACAGTCTGGCCTTGCTCTGCTCCTTTACCTACCCTCTCAACTCTCAATCGGTCTCTGCTAGACCTGAGTCTTTGCTTCTGCATCACTAGCAAATATCCTTGCATGTAACTACAATATTCATGAATACACATGAGTATTTAGTTAAACCAAACATCTGCATGTATACTTTAGCAAAACACAGTGCCTCCCTCATTCTTTGACACTGGTGTGAGGACTTTGTGAAATTGTCACTAATGCTGGATCATGGCAGGAAGAGATCTTAACCATCTCTTAACACTCTCTGCTGTGGTCTCTCAACTCCAGCCAACTGGCTTCCTTGCTGTGTCATGATCAAGCCAGGTATGCTCCTGCCCCAGACAGAACCTTTGCAACTTTTTGTGCTTGAGATGCAGGTCTCCTAGACAGTACGTGGCTAACTCCTTCAAATTACCACCTACTCTCTGAAGCCTCTCCTAATCACTCTGTATAAAATTACAACCTCCCACCTCTTTGGCACTCTGGATTTGTATTACACTGCTCTATTTATCTACGATACAGACTTTCTCATATGTAGAGAGTATATATATTTAAAATGTGGACAACTTGCCTCATATGTTTTGAAACAAAGGTGAAGACGTGTTTTGTGTCACCAATATCAATAACGGAGCCTGGACCACTGGAGCACAAACTACATAATCATTAAATAAATATTTTCTGAATAAATTGGTTATGACTTTTTTTTTGATCAACAAAAAAGTCAAAACTTTTTGGTCTGATGAGGAAGTAAGCAGTTACTTTTGTTTTGTTTTGTTTTCCATATTACACAAGTTAAAATATTTAAACTTTTGATAACTCAAAGAATGTTCTTTGGCTTTATGGAAAATTCACTAACCCAGATTATTTGATTACCAATCAAACCAAAACATTATTCATGCAATTATGTCTTACATATGTTAATCTGGAGATAGTTTACATCTTGAATTTTGTTGTAAATGTTTAAATTACTATTTATGAACCTTACAATTTTAAGAGTATAAAGCCTTTAATAATCAATTACCACATTCAATTAGTCCATAATCATTAAAATATGCAAGTGGGACTAGAGCTCATTTCAAATCTCAAAATACAGTCACTTATTTCAGAACTCCATCTGTGCCTCAGTCTCCAGAGTCTGACAAACAGTCTCCAAATTGTCTATTGAGTTTTCATCAAAACAAGACACCAGTTTAGAATCAATTTCAACATTATTTGCAATATATGGGGACCCACATCACATCTGCTTTGATTTTTCTCTAATGAAAATTTCTAGTTGTTCTGTGTCGGAAAAGATGTAAGTATTCCCTAGAAAGAGTGCTGTTATTTAGAATGCAACAATAGAGAAAAATCAAAGCTCCAGATCTTATATTTCCTATTCATAAAATTGTAATTGGCCTTTTTATGTCTGTGCTACCCTTGAGACAGGGAATTAACTTTATGTACATGAATGTATATCGGATAACCATAAAACTCAGAATAGTTCAAATTCTCATTCCCTGAAAAGAATTAGAAATAAAATCAAAGCATATTTTTCTTTAATCTTGGGGATTTTGTATAGTTTAATGTTACCTCTTGAGATGATATTAAATTTCAGTTATTGTAAATAACTGGCAAAGGAAGAACTATGGTATAAGCTTTGCAATAGCATTGTAAATAGAGAACAAATCCCCACAAAATTTACATTTCACTTGTAGGACAAAGTCAGCTTCTTGTAGAATCAAATGTTTATACTTTCCTCTGTCATAGTGGCTATGAGTGTAAGCCTTATTAGATAGCCTATTCAGTTCAAAGTCTGGTTTCTATATGACCTAGGTTATGACTTAGACTCCCTAACATACTATAAGCCTTATTTTACTCTTATCAATAGGGATAAAAATGCATGCACAAGAAATTTGGAAAGGATGAGGCCTGAGTAAATTAATAAATTAATATACACATAATAGCACGATTTCTGATTCACAATAACTGATTGATATTAAGGGCAATCAGGCAGAATGGATATAATTTCAAATCATAGGTGATGGTTCCAGAGGCAAAAGTTGCCTTGGGATTTGTCAGAGCAAAGAAGAGCAAGTATGAAACTTCACCAAAAGAAAAACAGAAGTCCGTCTTGGTTCTGTGCCTCTGTCTATACATATATACAAACAGACACCTGAAGTAACTTGTTTTTAAGATATCTATTATATGGTCTTCCTTCCTCCCTCTACAAGTGAAATCTATAATTTGAAATTCCTTGAATCAATAAACAATTATAAAAATAATATACCACTTCTTTATTAATACAGATTAATGTGTAGAAATGTATTTTGCATGTGTTTTCAGATATGTGTATATAAAGATTTTTATAAATAAGATTACAACAATCTGATTAACACCTAAAAAAAAACAAAGAGAAAGAGGGAAAAATAAAAGAACCAAATGAGAAAGGAGGAGGGGAGGGTGGGGAGAGGAGAGAAAAAGAAAAGAAAGAAAAGCAAGTAAAGAAATCTTGTGCACAAAGTTAAATTTTCTGAGTTGAAATTCTTACATCATATGCAAAGGAGAGCCCTATTTGCATCCACTCATCACCATAATGGGCCAGATTATGTGTTCTGAGCCCTCTACCGATTAGAAGCAGCAAATTAGAGGTGAGTGGCAGAGACACTGACCATAGCCAAGAGGTAAGGTCTGATACCATTTGGGAAATGGAGTCAGTATTAATTCTCTGTGACCAGCCTGTTGAACATGCCTCACTTCCAACATTACACACACACACACACACACACACACACACACACACCTTAATTTCATCTTCCACCATTCCTGAATTAAACCTTATTAAGTATTCAGTAGGCTTCATTTTCACAAGTTTCTGAAAGGACAATCACGGTTTTCCTGCTCATTCTTAATGGAGCCCCCTACAGTCATTCAATTACCAATTTAAGTATGGTTTAAATTTAAATTCAGAAACCAAGAAGTTAGCCCAAGATACTAATAATGAAACAAACAAATTTACAGTTAAAATTGTTTTCCCTTTTTGAACCTGCTTCAAGTTAGAAACCTAGAGGGCAGGTATTGGTGAGGAGGGTGATTTCTTATCCTTCTCAGACCACCTGCAGTGGCTTTCTGCAGGATCAAGTTCTCCTAAATCTCTCTCGACACAGATGGAGGTACCTGGGTTCATTCAGGATAGTACTTTGCCACTTCTTACTCATCTCTGAGAATCTTGATACTTCACCCACCTCTTTCTGCTGAGATTTCTTTGTCCTACAGGCAACTACAATGAACATGACCCAAAGCAATCTTCTCTCCCATGCATTCTATATCAGGTCTATGGGAAATACATATCTCTAATACCAAGAGATTCCAGGAGCACAGGACAATTTTTAACAGATCCATCACTTAAGCATAAGTCCAAACATGGACTTATAGATCTAGTTTACATTCTATTTTAGTGTTCTCAAGATGAGCCTGGCACAAGCCCTCAGTATCTCCCACCTTGTGGAATATATTTTAAAATTGATGTTTCAATTTTAATTGTTGCTGCACTTGCCACAAGAAGGGACCCTCTACCTCTACCTCACAAAAAGATACCTCAGCTCCCTTAAAAAAGGCACATTAAGAATCTTCTTTCTACATCTCCCTTTTCGTATGTCTTGTCCGAAGAGTGGTCTCAGAAATGTGGAACAGATTCCTCTTCACTCACTCTTTTTGTTCATTTGTACAAAAGAGGGGCTCTATCCTCTGTCTTACTTTCACCTTGTTATCCTGATGCTGATCAAGGCTGAAAGACAAAGATTCCCATTGTAATGATTTGTTTCACCTCATTAGCCTAAGGGGCTTAAGCTGCTAATGAAAAAGTATACATCTTTCCATGTCCCAATAATCTCTGTGGATCAAAAGCACCACAAAGCAACAAAGCCATGCTGCTCTCAATATGGACTCCAGATCCTCAGCCTGGGCATCACCTGGTATCTGGTTAGAAACGCAGAATCTTGTTCCCACCTCCAACAAATGCTGCATCAGAATCAACATTATAGCAAGTTCCCTAGGAGATTCTATGCATACTAAAGTTTGAGAAGCACTACAATAGAGGATTAATAATAATGATTTTAATTCCCAATCTGTGATCTTTAAAAATCAATGTCTTCTAAAATGTTTTCCACAAAAATGAGTTCTATAATAACATGTATTTTAAAAATATGAAGTTAAATAAAGTTAAGCAAATTTCCTTTCTGTGGATCTTCTCAAAGCCCAATTAACCACTGTTCTACTCCAAGACAAGTATAGTATGTGCAGTATTTCTTCAAGCTATTCAACCATGAGGCCATGTTTTCTTTGAGTGATCTATTAATATTTCTTAGAACACTGGGGTTTGTATGACACAGTTTGAAAAAAGCTACCCCAATTTATGAAGATATGGTCAAATAATATTTCACAAACTCTATTTAACAATCAGGAAAATGTCTATTTGAGGTTTAAAATTACACATTGGAAAAAAATGCTTATGTAAAATGTCTAATTCCCTAAGTATTAAATTGGAAAGTAGGTGATGTTTGCTTCTGTCTTCCCACTGCTGTTACCAGGCTCATCACTCTCATTCTGCCTGTTGGTGGAGTCAGGGATTCAGCACTAATCTCATCTGAATCTCAACATTTCTTGGTGTGTTCAGAGACACAAGATTTCTCCCTCTTCTTGCCCTTTATCAAAATTAGTCTCCATTTTATTTCTCCTAAGGTAGATAGCACCAAAAAAGCAATTTGTTAAAGCCATTCTCTGAAAAGTAACGTCTGAAGTTGTCTGAATATGCTATGCCTTTTTGGCTCTTTCAAATAGAGGAAATCTAGGCTTTACATTGCTTTATCTCAAGGAAAAAAAAGTTATATTTGCTGTCGAAATTCAAATATGTTGTACCTAAAACAATCTCTGTGAGTATCACACACATGAACTCTGATAGACAGCTGGAATTAAGAAAGGCCTTGTACTCAGAAATCACCTAACCAGTACCCGCTCATCATTTCCTGCTGTAATCATAATTTTATCAGGGGATCCATGTTTCTTTCTTATTTCATTATTTAAATTTCTAGTTATCTTTTTCTATCACTTTCTGTGGTCCAGGAAGACACGTTTTACAATCATAAAGAGTTTCATAACCAGCTCTCTCTCCTTTCCACTTAGAAATTACCATGAACAATTCATATAAAATATGCAAGCTACCATTGAATTTGTTTTCAAATTTTTCCAGATACATTTTTCTAGCTAAAAAAAAAATCTCATATTTAGTCTTAGTCTCCTTTATCTCTTCATTTCTATCATAAAAATAGACTCTGGCTGCTGTTTTTATGAACTTTTTGGTCATAACAAAATTTAGTTAAGATTTCAATCTAGTTTCACCTAGCACCCCAAACTGTAATTGATCCATTATATTCAATAGGTTCAGAGGCAATTGATGGTTAAAACATTACAAAATATTATTTTACATATGATCAATAGTCTGACTCATTTTAGATTATCTCCCTCACCCAATATTTCATAAAGGAACCATTAATCATCATTATAATTAATTCCCAAGCAGAACTGAGAATACACAAAGAAGCTAAATGAGAAATAAACGCCTATAATTCCTGCTTCCTTTGTGGTTTCTTATTCACAGCTCAGATTTTAAAGCCATGCTTGTTTACTTCTTCTTCAACTTTATTTATTCAACAAATGTTCGTTTAATGCATATGAAATGCTAGGCTCTGTTCCAAACTTTGAGGATTCAGGAAAAGTAAAAAAATTAAATAAAATATGATAAAATATATTAAGCGTCAGAAAGTGACAAGAGGAAAAATAAAGCCATTTACACAAATAGAAAATGAATAGAGTAGGGGAGCAAGGGATTGTCCTCCTTGACCATAAAAAATGATAGAAAATTTAATATATATAAAAAGATAAGTATATTTGATCAGCTACATGTTAGGTATACTGTCATATGCTACATAACAACATTTTGGTCAATGACAGGCCGTATATACGGTGGTAGTCTCATGAGATTCCTATCACCTAGGCACATCGTTGACATAGTAATGTCATAGTGCAACACATTATTTATATGTTGTGATGATGCTAATGTAAACAAACCTACTGTAATACCAGTCATATAAAAGTATAGCACATACAATTATATTAGTAGGCTGTACCATCTAGGTTTTTGTGAGTACACTCTGTGATGTTAAGACAAAAAAAAAAACTGTCTAACAATTCATTTCTCAGAACATATACCCATCGTGAAGTGGCTCGTGACTGTATTTAAGTTAACAATTTGATCCAAATTATTACAAATTTATTGAATCATTTTCCCTTGTGCTTGATTTCGTCTCAAGCTGTTTTACAAATTTAGTGTAGCCTAAGTGTGCAGCATTTATAGTCTACGGTAGTGTACAGTAGTGTCCTAGGCCTTCACATTAACTCACCACACACTCATTGCCTCACTCAGAGCAACTACCACCTCTGTAAGCATCATTCATGTAGGTGCCCTATACAGGTGTACCATTTTTTATTTTTTATATTGTATTTTTACTGTACATTTTCTATGTTTAGATATGTGAATATTTATATTTTTTAGCAGATTATCCCAATTATACTGTCTATTTAGGTGAAAAACTATGCTCAGTTTTAGCTCTTCCCAAAATGATTATTGATGAGGCACTCCCCCATGAATTTTCTGTGGCCTATATTTTTCAGACCATACCAAAACTTCTCTCCAAATTTGCTGAAAATCTGTATTGCTATTTTCATTTGACATGATAATACAGAGAGAAAGAAAAGAAACTTTATTTTAGTTATACAGAAAGAAATCTCTTCCAAATTGTGTTTCAACTGGAAGTTTTGATTATGCTAATTATAATGGTATTTTATTTTCTTTTTAAGAAAAATTTTAAAGACCTAGAAATACATGGTAAGTTGTTTTGTTTCTAGGTCATTTATTTTGTCAATATAATGTCCAAACCATTGGTTTACTTAACAATGAAACTGAGAATAAAACTTTATGAACCGCTTAATATCATATAGGAAGATACCTGATTAACTGCATTAAAAATTTTAATCACTTGTTCAGGCAAATATGAATATTTACAATTAAAATTTTAAAAAGTCAGTGCTAGAAAGGTAATGAAATATCATTGTAAGAATTAGAAAAATCTGTATAGAAAAGAAACTCTGTTAAGTAAAACTGAACATCATGTGTTCACAAAACTTAAACAAAATATATTAACAATGGATGCACTGGCCTTCTGAAGAGATGCTTATGTAGACTTAATTCAAAATGTGAGAAGCCTTTTTGTCCTTCTGGTTGACTTTTAATATTCTCATACTAAAAACTGTTCTCCACTATGTTTTTGTTTTAATTTTTCTGAAGTCTTTGATGGGATATATCAAAGTATTTACATAAACATCTAAGATTTTATCACAGTTTAGTTAAATTTTAATTTTGAATGCACAGTTAATATAATTAAATATCATATTTATAATATAATCAAATAATTATATATTAATAAATATATAAATATTAACAAAACATTATTATGTATTCATGTAATTCAGTAATAACAACCCTGTCAGATGTATTATTATGAGTTCAATTATATTTATGAGGAAAATAAGACTAAACCTTGATTATTTGATTCTGTATATTTATTTTTGTAGGATAATATTATATATTACCTAAAGTCTACTATATACAGTGTTTCGAGAAAACAAATTGAATTATTATATTTTAACTAATGACTCATAAGACTAAACCTTGATTATTTGATTCCGTATATTTATTTTTGTAGGATAATATTATATATTACCTAAAGTCTACTATATACAGTGTTTCGAGAAAACAAATTGAATTATTATATTTTAACTAATGACTCATAAGAAAATATTCATCACATTTTCTATAAGAAAGCAGAAGGAAAAGAACAGTATAATTTTTGAAATTTATTTTAAAATCCCTTTGTGAGCTTAGATAGATAGACAGACAAACAGACAGACAGACATAGACACAGATACAAAAACTGGGCTTT
>NW_006436811.1:20124930-20126527 GCF_000325575.1 Pteropus alecto | reverse complement strand
AAAAATGATAGAAAATTTAATATATATAAAAAGATAAGTATATTTGATCAGCTACATGTTAGGTATACTGTCATATGCTACATAACAACATTTTGGTCAATGACAGGCCGTATATACGGTGGTAGTCTCATGAGATTCCTATCACCTAGGCACATCGTTGACATAGTAATGTCATAGTGCAACACATTATTTATATGTTGTGATGATGCTAATGTAAACAAACCTACTGTAATACCAGTCATATAAAAGTATAGCACATACAATTATATACAGTACATACTTGATAATGATAATAAGCTACTGTTACTGGATTATGTACTTACTATGCCTTTTAACATTATTTTAAAGTGTATCCTTTTTATTTATAGAAAAAAATTGCTGTAAAACAGTACATCATGTTATGCTAGTAGCATCCTCATACATCTCATGTTTACCATGTCTCTTGATTGAATCATTTTCCCTTGTGCTTGATTTCGTCTCAAGCTGTTTTACAAATTTAGTGTAGCCTAAGTGTGCAGCATTTATAGTCTACGGTAGTGTACAGTAGTGTCCTAGGCCTTCACATTAACTCACCACACACTCATTGACTCACTCAGAGCAACTACCACCTCTGTAAGCATCATTCATGTAGGTGCCCTATACAGGTGTACCATTTTTTATTTTTTATATTGTATTTTTACTGTACATTTTCTATGTTTAGATATGTGAATATTTATATTTTTTAGCAGATTATCCCAATTATACTGTCTATTTAGGTGAAAAACTATGCTCAGTTTTAGCTCTTCCCAAAATGATTATTGATGAGGCACTCCCCCATGAATTTTCTGTGGCCTATATTTTTCAGACCATACCAAAACTTCTCTCCAAATTTGCTGAAAATCTGTATTGCTATTTTCATTTGACATGATAATACAGAGAGAAAGAAAAGAAACTTTATTTTAGTTATACAGAAAGAAATCTCTTCCAAATTGTGTTTCAACTGGAAGTTTTGATTATGCTAATTATAATGGTATTTTATTTTCTTTTTAAGAAAAATTTTAAAGACCTAGAAATACATGGTAAGTTGTTTTGTTTCTAGGTCATTTATTTTGTCAATATAATGTCCAAACCATTGGTTTACTTAACAATGAAACTGAGAATAAAACTTTATGAACCGCTTAATATCATATAGGAAGATACCTGATTAACTGCATTAAAAATTTTAATCACTTGTTCAGGCAAATATGAATATTTACAATTAAAATTTTAAAAAGTCAGTGCTAGAAAGGTAATGAAATATCATTGTAAGAATTAGAAAAATCTGTATAGAAAAGAAACTCTGTTAAGTAAAACTGAACATCATGTGTTCACAAAACTTAAACAAAATATATTAACAATGGATGCACTGGCCTTCTGAAGAGATGCTTATGTAGACTTAATTCAAAATGTGAGAAGCCTTTTTGTCCTTCTGGTTGACTTTTAATATTCTCATACTAAAAACTGTTCTCCACTATGTTTTTGTTTTAATTTTTCTGAAGTCTTTGATGGGATATATCAAAGTATTTACATAAACATCTAAGATTTTATCACAGTTTAGTTAAATTTTAATTTTGAATGC
>NW_006436811.1:20106781-20124714 GCF_000325575.1 Pteropus alecto | reverse complement strand
ATTTTTGTAGGATAATATTATATATTACCTAAAGTCTACTATATACAGTGTTTCGAGAAAACAAATTGAATTATTATATTTTAACTAATGACTCATAAGAAAATATTCATCACATTTTCTATAAGAAAGCAGAAGGAAAAGAACAGTATAATTTTTGAAATTTATTTTAAAATCCCTTTGTGAGCTTAGATAGATAGACAGACAAACAGACAGACAGACATAGACACAGATACAAAATCACTGGGCTTTGATCTCTAGCTGTTTAATATATATAATTTTATATCCCTTTAATCTGTAGTTAAGAATGACATATTAGACTACTTTCATGACCAGCTTCCATTTCAAGTAGAATGCCATCAAGACTTCCTTCTAATGTGCCATCACATTCCTAATAGAAAGTTGACTGAAAGAGTTAGTACATTTGTCATAAGGCTTGACTTCAACCTTACCACTGTCAAAAGGTGGCTTCAAAGTCTTAACCAAATCACTTACTCTTTCTATTTGCATTTTCTGCCCCCTCAAAATAACTTACATTAGTAAATTCTATTGTACATTTAGAATTCTGTGATTCAAAATTTAGTCTTGAACATTTATTATGTACTAATAGAAAACTTTGATAAATGTTAAAGGAGAAATTTTTAAAAAGTTGGTATCACAATACATCATTCCTTAATGTTTGCTGAACAAATATTAATAACTAGAAACTAAAGCTAGTAGTTAAAATATGGGTTAAATGGTTTAAAATACAACTGCTGCAGAATAATATCTGTATATGCAACACAAGCTCTTTATTAATTCCTGGCTTTATAAAAGTTAGAATTAATTACAATAATAATAAGAAGAAGGACAATAATGGTGTAAGTCATTACATTATGTGGCACAATATGTGGAAGATACAAGGCTTGCCCAATAGGGAAAAAATGTGTAAACATGGGGTAAAAACAAGGCAAAAAGAATAAGAAAAAAATACAGTATAGAAAATGTCATTATTTTAAGATTCTAGGTGCATTTTCATATTCACTAACCATTTACCTGACAATGGTCTACGTTTTCATGCTATCCTACTGAGAATTCAGGTCTGAGATGATTTAATTAATGCTATATTTTGATAAAATAATGAAATGATTAGGGATTATCTAATTAATTTTGCTATAATATTGTATTTGTTAGCATGGGTTTGTTTCCCTTTTCTTTATTCTGAGTTCATATCAAACCAGGGTCCCTGAATGGAAGAAAGAAAAGGAAAAAGAGAATACTACACAGATCTGTGGTACCACTGTGGGTTCTTATTTGAAAATTTAATTCCCTTTGTCCTAGGGAGGTAATGTAAAGTCACATAATTCCACCACATTTAATAATATAAGAATAGACCTCATAAGTGCCTTTGAAAATTACTCCTCATTGTTTCAGTGGTTTGAAAACATTACACTGCATTATATCGGCATTTAAGAAAATCCATGGAAAAACACTAACAGAGCCTTATTAAAGTGATAGCAGTCTGCTTGCTGTTATTTGCTGCTCAGAACTAAGACAAAAGTGTATTTTCTTCCTTCCTAATTATAAAAAAGTCTATCTCCATTAACTCTATGGTTTATTTACAAATACTTGAGGTGCAAAACATCTTTATATTTGAAGGATTTTCTAATGAAATCCATTAACTGTGACAAACCAGCAAAATAAATTGGATTCTCTTTATTAAGGTAAAAACATAGAAGTTTTTTTTTGGCGGGGGGAGGGTGAAGCAAAATAAAAAAGAATTTCCTGCATGAAAATTAGTATTCACTTGTATGAAGAACAGACTACAATAAACATGAGATCATTTTTTTTTCCTTTGGTTGAATAATCTCAGCTTTGTCCTCGAGACTGCCCAGTATTATGACACTATATAGTATCCAACTGAAACTCTCAATATGCTCCTTAATTCTCAAAAAATAACACAAGAAAGCAAATACACCTTCAATGTAAGGATTTTGAATGGTAGGAGAATAGCTTATTCATTATTCACGGATAGCTTATTCATTTCCAACAAAGTTCTTTCTTAAACTTATAGAAAACAGATTGATGAAATATTTTGTGGAAAAATACTGTGGTATAAAGAAGACTAGACTCTAAAAAGATTGTTCATTTAGTGTTATGCTCATAATTAGATAATTAGGAATTATTTTTCTTGAAAGATCAATCCCATTTCTTGAGAGACTGGTGAAATTTTAAACTGGATATTCATAGCTTCTTTAATGAAGCAAAACATGTTTTTTTTCTTATCACACATCTCTGCGGTAGGATTATACTTTGAATCCCTGTATCAGTATTTATTCTAAGGTCCAGATATGATCTACCTCCACGAATCATTCTTTAATTATCCGAGATGCCTCAGTTCTTGTATATCACTTCCTTCCCCACTCCCACACCAAACTCTATTTTCTCTACAGTACATCTTCTCTGACATTAATGTTAAATCCTCCCCAGATTTCATTCTTAAAATCATTTAGACCTTAAGTGACATGAAAAGTAGTCTATATATAGTAGATACTCTGTCAATGTTTGACATGATGACATTTGTGGTTCATGGTGTTGGTGGCAGTGGTGATGGTGATGGTGATGGTGATGGTGATGCTGCTGCTGCTGATGATGATCCTGATCATGATGATAGTGCTAGTGGTGATGATGGCAGTGTGATAAATCATCCTCTCCTTCTCCAAAGTTTCTTTCAAGCCTGTAAAACGCCTCAAGTAAACTTTAGGGCAAAAGTTGCTCCCTTCTCTTTACTATTTATTAGCTTTTTTCTTTGGTAAGGAGGGATCTAAATGATGAAATTATTAGTCTGATATCTATTTGCTCTTGTTTTTCAGTTGAGAAGGTTAATGTTCTAAACTTACATGCTCATATGTTACTTCTTTTTCTTTGTCTACCTACAATCTTGGGTCTCTGTTTTGAAAACTGCCCACCTATGAGCTTTATAACATTCTGTCTCCAGTCTTGCATTTTCCATACAATAAACCAAAGAGACAAGGTTATGCCTTGTGCAGTAAAGTTTTCAGTTATTCAGCTGTTCTATTAGCAATATTTTTATACAGCGTCTATGGATAGAAAAAGAAAAAGGAAAAAGAGTTTATTTGAAGTCCAAAGCTATATTTTCTTATCCAGCTTTTCACCTATAATATACCAGATGATTTCTCCTCATTCTAACTCCTGTAATATATTTCCAAATAGGTTCGGAATGATGAGGGAATAAGATGAGTGGCTATAATTAACTAAATCAAATACTGTGAGTGATGATAGTGATTGTGATAAAATTTTTCTCACTAGCCCTTTCTAGTTGGGCAAGACCAGAGTTTTAATTTTCTGCCAGAAACAGACATCTTCAGAGATTTTCTTTTAAAAGCTCTCTTAGAAATATGCTAAGACTTAACACAGCATGATTTTGGTGAATTATGTAGATAAATTATTCATCATGATGAAGAATTCTTTTTTATTTAATCCTCCTTTTTTTAAATTTAATCCTCTTACTACATTTCAAATTACATTAAAGACCAAAATCATACATCTGCTTGATAATGGATACTGGAGTTAAACATTCCAAATATTCATCCTAACAACTCTGTAGCTTTCAGGGTCTGGAAAGCAAACACTACAATTCCCTGAATCCCCTGCTGCCAGGGATTCAAATATAATTCAGGTTTCACCAATCATATATCTTTGTGGAATATCTCCATTCAGAAATTAATCATTTGGCCAAGTAAAAACACTCTTTTGCTTGGCAGGAGCAGCTAACCAGCATCCAGATTAATCAGTTTCCTGACTAGTTTCTGAGACATTAGCTGTGATGGCAGCTTCTAAACCTGTAGCTTGCCAATCACGTAATGGCAGCTGTTCCTATAGCATACCAGTTCCACCCAACATGGGGCTGTTCCAAGAAGCTCAGCCTAGGGTCTTGTTTTTGTAACCCTACTAATTAATCTGTGCGATAGTTTTATCCCTTTAAAAACAAGTTATTCTTAAGCCAGATAAAGTATATTCTCCTGTATACAATTAAGAATCTTGGCTAATATGTCAGTATGCACATAAAAGGATGCAGGATGCACATAAAAATTTAAGGTAAACAACAGATTATAAAATATAGATTAACGTTGCACAGGAAATATTGTACAGGGCAGAACTAAGAAAAAGATGCCTAGAGTTATGAGGAAGCTGAAGCCAAGGGGCATTAAACTAAACTCAGCTGCAAACTCTTCATGGTTCAAGCCAAAGGGGCCACATTATGTTATGCACTGAGAATCACCATTCCAGTTGAAGAAGTCAACTTTTAATCATATAGTCTGAAGAATAAAAGAACATTAATTTATCTGACTTAAATGGCATACCTACTGCATAGGATTCAACAGTCACCTGCTGGGAAGAAAAAAAAAAAAGCCTATTGCTGTCAGCTACTCATACCCAAGATCATTCCTATCTATTTCTCAAAAAATTTAGTTCCTGGGTCACTCCTACTCTGTCTACTGGATGCCTGAGTTAACTTGCAGAGATTTCTATATACATATACATGATTTTCCCAATACCCTGTATTCTTACTTCCTTAAATGTTTCCATTTCAAGGGTATCAATCATTCTTTCCAATTTCAAATTCAGACCGTGTCATTACCAGTAACCAGCAGATGAGCAGAACTGTATCATGCAATATACATCATCACAATGTAATGAGTGTCTTTCACTGATGAACATCTCAAATCTGTTTGGCACACAGACTTCACATTCATTGATAGAATCACCTCTCTCTTTCCCGCACTCTGATGCTCCTCTTTCTCTCTTTACCCAGTTTAAATTCATAACTGTCATAATTGCTCTTGTGTACCTTCCGTGCCTCCCTTGAGCCCCTCACTTTGCCCTGCTTGCTTAATCCAGGCATAACTCTGGTTCAATCCAGCTTTCTCCATTCCATAACTGGGTCCATATAACTGAATATGGCTGGAAAATAACACACAACTATGCTGACTGATCCCATTTTAAAGTCACATTTCTCAAGGACCCTTAAGAGTTGTTATTCTATATACCTCTCTTTTTAGCCATTATATTTTTGAATATTTTCTTCTGTCTTTTCCTTTCCACCATCTTTTTCTGGTACTCCCATTATGTATATGTTGGTATGTTTAGTGGTCTCCCACTTTTCTGAGACTCTATTCATTCTCTCTGTTCTCCAGATTGCATGATCTCTACTGATTGACTGATTTTAAAGTTCACTGATTCTTCTGACCAAATCTGTGGTTAAAGCTCTCATTTGCTTATTCAATTAATGATTTGCTTAATCTAATTCTGCAATTTCTATTTTTCCTAAAAATTGTAGCCTCTCAGATGTGTTCCTACTCACCCTATTTAACGTTGCAGCCTGCCACAGTTTCCATCCCTGGCACTCTCAATATTCCCTTTCTTTACCCCACATCTTTTAAATTCATAGTCCTGGTCACCTATAATATAGTTTATTTATTTATTATGTTCACTGTGTCACCAAAGTGAAATGTAATTTCTCTGAGAGCAGGGATCTTGTTTTATTCACTGATGTACGCCCAAATACCTAAAAAGTGCCTGATCTAACACGGCTGCTCAATAAATATTTGTTGAATAAATGAAAAATGAATGAATGAAGTATAGGACTGGGGAGCTAGGTATAAATGAGGACAACCTAAATTCAGCTTCTATTTGGAAAATATAAATAATGTCCCACCAGAAACAGAGACATCAACCAGTGTCTTCATTATAATCTATCCTTTAGTTTGATTTTCTACCTTGTTATTTCAACAAGCAGGTGTGAGATGAGAAATGGTTCATTTGAGATAACAAAATAGATTTTCAGGTAGAAAATGTGTTTAGATAGCAGTTAATCACACTTCATGGATAAAGCATAGGAACTCTAGACAAAACTCAGTTACACTTAGCAAAACAATACAACTATAGCTCTTGACTTTATAAATATTCTGTATTTTCATTCTTACATATGCAGAAAGAAAAGCCTCAAGAATTACAGAATTCCATATTGGATCAATCAACAAACACTTTTGCAAATCTTTCATTATTAGGAAAGATTAAAGTAAATCTTTACTTATTTTATTTTTTAAATTTTTACTTATTTATTATTTTTTATTTGTGTTATGTTGATTTATATTGGACTGATTTATGCAATTATGATACATATACATCTAAAATAAGCAATTTATCATATCATGCAGCTATTAATACTGTTTTAAATATGTATGTATTCAAAATACCAATTGTCTTTAGAAAATATTAAGGGCTGAAGTCCTCTCAATTTCACAAAGATATTGTTATGTGCAGTATAATTCTATTTGTACATTAAAAATAAAATGGCCCTTGGGGAATTCAAGCAAAGTTTATAGAACTTAAAACCCTGGGTTACTATACAAATTTTATATTCATTTTTATTT
Source organism: Pteropus alecto (assembly GCF_000325575.1). Taxonomy (NCBI): domain Eukaryota; kingdom Metazoa; phylum Chordata; class Mammalia; order Chiroptera; family Pteropodidae; genus Pteropus; species Pteropus alecto. The sequence goes on along the minus strand of NW_006436811.1, from coordinate 20,118,280 downwards.
TAGAGTTAATCTAGCTTTTGGAGAAATGATGAAACAACTATAGAATTTATTCAGAATACATTTGCCAAGAATTATTAAGGCTTGACAAAGTCCTGAATGCTATGTATAGATATGAGTTCTATATGCTTCTTGCCCTCTATAATCTCATCCTAAAATATAGAAAGACAGATAGATATACAAACAGAAAAATGCAATAAAATGTAGTTATGTACTTTCTCAGTTTGAGTCCCTTTTACCATGTATACACATGTAACAGAATCTACAGAAGTGATCTGGGTGCCAGGGCACTGAATCTTGTGTTACCCGGGAATCAAACTCTGAGATGGAGATTAGCATGAGGAAGGTTTCCTAGGGCATGCTTTCAGATCATCAACTAGAGGGGGCAAGTGAGGAAGCAGAAGGAGAAGTCAAGCTGCAATGCAATCTCAACCGAGGATTCAGCTGACCGATGGAGAGTTCTGAAACTCAGATGATCATTTAAAGTCGTCCTGAAGTCGGGCAAGGAAGACAGATCCTAATCAGTCATTGTATGGGGGCTACTCTGGGAAGAGACCTTACAAGGCAGCAATCTTTTGCCAAGGGCAATCCCTATAGGGGTGCCTAGGCCAGTTAGCTGTGACCTAGGTAATAAAGTCAAGTCATACTATGCCTCCCAGGAAGAAAAGAACCCCTAAGAAAAGAGAGAAGGGTATATCAGGCTCAGTGAGGTATGTTAAAAAATGTCTATGTAATTGGCCAGTACATGGCCATATTCATCTGCTCAGGCTGCCTCAACACAATACTGTGGACTGGGTGGCTTAAACAAGGCTCCAGCTGGTGAAGCTGTGAAATCAAAGCAGTGGCCCTGATGATCTCTGAATCACCTCAAGTCACTCAGCCCTTTTCAACAAGGATGGCATGCATTCACAGCCTAATAGCTTTACAGCCTTAACCTGTAGAATCCAAGAAGTCCCGCAGCCTTCCTTCATTTCACCCTGACCTCGACCTTGACCTTGATGTTTTCTCCAGAACAAGCTTCCTAATTTTTTGCAAAATGGATAGGTCGAGAATTTTCCAAATGTTCAAATTTTGGTTCCTCTTTGCTGAGTGATTCCTTCTTCAATTCATCTCTCTCCTCTTGCATCTCACCATAAGCAGTCAGAAGGAACCGAGCTATTCTTCCAACACTTTGCTTGTAATTCTTCTCAGCTAAATTACCAATTTCATCACACACAAGTTTTTTCTTCCACAAAACATTAGAACACAGTTTAGCCAAGTTCTTTGATGCTTCGAACCTCATCTTTCCTCCAGCTTCCAATAACACACTCCTCATTTCCATCTAACACCTCACCAGAATGACCTTTAACATCTATATTTCTACCAATATTCTGTTCATGATTATTTATATATTCTCTAAGAAAATGGAGGCTTTTTCTCTAGCTCTCCTCTTTTCTTTCTGAGCCCTCACCAGACTCAGCCTTAATGTCATTATTATCTAGTATGCACCTCCAAAGTCCTCCAGCCCCTATCCATTACCCAGTCACAAAGCTGCTTCACCATTTTCAGATACTTATTACAGCAGCACCCCACTTCTTGGTACCAAAATCTGTATTAGTCTGCTCATGCTGCCATAACACAATTCTAGAGAGTGGGTGGCTTAAACAATAGAAAGTTTAGAAAGTTGTTTTATCACAGTTCTTAAAGTTAAAAATCTGAGATAAGGGTGATTAGCATGATCAGATTCTGGTGAGAGCTCTCTTTCTGACTTCTTGTGTCCTCTGATAGCAGACAGAAAGAGAGAGAGAGAGAGGGAGAGAGAGAAGGAGAAGGAGAGGGAGAAGGAGAGGGAGAGCACCAGCTATACAGATTAGGGTCCCTTTCTTATGAACTCATTTAACTGTTATCACTGCTTCACAGGACTTTTCTCCAAAGACATTGCAGATTAGGGCTGCAGTAGATGAATCTGTAGGAGGAATGAATCCAGCAACAGCATAACTCATAATTCAACCGCGAATATTGATTGGATTTAAGGTGACATAGAAGAAGGGGATCAGTTTGGCAGTAGCACAGGAGGAAATACCAGGCAGAAAAGAAAAGTGGAGATGGAGGAACAAAGCAGGGGACTGGCTACTGTTGCTTCTTTTGCACTACAGCTGAGTCTCTAGGAGCAGGGTACTCTTCAAGAAAAAAAAAAAGACTAAATAGTTGCTATATACGCATGGATAAATTTAAGAGAATCAGTTTCCAAATCCTCATTTTCTTATGGTTGAGTAATATTCCACTGTATATATGTACCACAGCTTTATCAAACCATCTATCGAAGGACACCAGTTTTTTCCATACCTTGGCCACCGTGAATAATGCTGCTAATGAACATTGGTGTGCATATATCTTTACGAATAAATGTTTTCAATTTGGGGGAGTAAATACTCAGAAGGGAGACTGCTGGCCCATCATGAGGGCCCCAACCTCACAACCTAATCTAACACTAATCACCTCCTATGGCTTCATCTTTAAATATCACCACATTTGGAGGTTAGGACTTCAACATACAAGGAGGGGGTGGTGGAAGCAAACATTCAGTGTGCAACAGAAAACAGAGGGAACTGTTAAATGTTGGCTATATATTGAAGGTACTTTTTTATGAACTAATAAAAAGTAAGACATCTAACAGATTTTTGTCTATCAAATTTTGGTCTGAGCAACTCTGTAAATTCTCATGTCATATATAGAGATGTTCAAGACTGGTATAGAAGCAGATTTAGGGAAAAATCAAGATTTGTGTTTGGGACACATTCAGTATGAGCTTCTACTTTGATATCCAAGTTGACAGAGGAGTAAACAGAAGCTCAGTGGAAAGGCCGATGAATATTAAGTGTGAGAACAAAATAAATGGAAAGCAAAATCTATTTTACAGTAAAACCAAAGCTTATCTTTTCTCATGCCTTATTCAAACAGCATAAAATTAACTTCTGCTTTTATAATGGATGACCTTTGCAATGGACACAGAGAAGAACCAAGAAAGCCCTTTAAGAATTGTTAATTTTATAATATTGCTGTAACTTGAACAAGAGTATGGTGCTTATTTTGGCCAATAATTAGACATTTAAGTATCTTTTGTAAATGTAGAATTATTTTTTTGTAACATTAACCTATAAAATAAGATCTTTGTGAAGCTGCTTCATTTATTTTGTACCAAATTATACAAAGAACATGAAATAAATAGCAATGCTATACAACCATTAATATGTCAAATCCATAGCAAAAAAAAAAAAAAATGTTTCATGTATAAGCAGTCAGAGATTAGAAGTCCTGCCTGATCAAAAATTTCCTGTTAATCAAGTCTAATAGAGAATAGAGTAATAAATAATCTCTGACATAGCAGAAGCACTCACATTTAACTGGAAGATAGATTTTACATATGGTTGATGTGATAGAACCATCAAACTAACAAGAACACTAGGGGCCAGTTTGAATATTCATTAATCAGACTGCTTCTGGATTTAACTTAGAATGTAATTGTCAATGAACAAATGGGCTTTTGTAGAAAAGGTGATAAACAAAATCCAATGAATCGGCAAATTGGAAAGTCTTGAAAGAGAATAAATGCTGAGAGATTAAGAACTGAATAGAAGACCTGAGCTCAGCTCTCTGCAGGGAAGATAAAAGCTTCTTGCTAAATCAGGTAGCTTTGGAGAATTTTTTTAAAAAAATATTTCTTCGGAAAGAAACATCTGTCATGATGACATATTTTAAGAAATATTTTTGAAGAAGGCTTAAACTTTTTAATACTCTTATTTTCTACAGCACATTGAAAAGACACACTTCTAAATAAATGGATTATTTTCCAGTTCAAAAATCACTAATCTCATTTCCTGGGTTAAATGATTTATCCAAAATGTACAAATAGATGATTTTCTCAAAAGGCAGAGCAGTAAGAGCCACGAGGGGCAGAACCGGCACAAACAGAAGTTGGGGGAAAGTGATCTTAACTAAAATGCCTTTCGGGCCAAGGCAGTTAACGAATGATCAACACCCTGTGAGTAAAAACAAAACAAAAAAGAACAAACCAAAATGACATTTATACTATCACTCAGCCACAGTGCTGAATGGAAGCTGCCTCTCGGTGACAAGGAGTGACAGGAGGGTTGGGGCTGGGGAGTGATGAAATTCTCATGTCCTATCTAAACAGGGAGCAGGTGCTTAGTACTTGGGAATAGGGTTCCAGCTTGGGTGCATTTCTAAAAAAAAATTTTTAACATTAAAGCCATATAATTTTTATGTAAAATTTCTCAATTCTTTTTTAATGTTAATTTTTTTTAACATTAAAGCCATATAAATTTTTTATGTGAAATTTCTCAATTCTTTGAATGTGTGTCACAAATTCAAAATAAAACATTATGTAAGCTAAGCCACTGTTTTGTGGGTCAAACTATGATTCTTGACTAAATTCAGTTAAGTGGGCCTCTATTTTTTTCTTTTTTTACTCCAGATGTAGGAGGTAAAACATACCATAACAAATATGAAGACTATTACATGTGTATGCCTGTAGAGATAACATACACAGGCTTTGCTTGTATTACATGATCTGCTATATGAAAACTGACTAACGCATATAGGAATTACCAATTTATAGATTCATATAAATTTTTTCTTTAAAATATTTTTCTTTAAAAAACATTTTATCATAAATAAAATGTACAAATAGGCGATTGCAAAAAATGAAGTATATAATTCAACATAATAAGAATAAAGTGAGCATGTCAGTAACCATCTCTCAGCCCAAGAGAAAAAATATTTGTCTATGCCATAGAAGCCCCTAATTTATCCATTCCCTATCAAAACTTGTTTTCACGTTAGTAGAAACAACTTTTTTAACTTTATCATAATTTTCATAACAATTTCCCTGATTTTTCTATTTTTCTGTAGATGTATTCCAGCCTTCCATAATATACTTTAATTATTCCATATAAAAATTATAAAATGTGTATAAATGAAATTATATTATATGTATTATTTTGTTTTGTTAGCTTACTATTACAAATGCTAGACTTATCCATATTGATTTTTTGAAGCTATAATTCCTTCATCTTCTTTGCTGTATATAATATTTTATAACATACCATAATTTATTTGGTCATTTATCTGTGCAGTACTGTGATTTATAAAATATTTGGTCTTCATCCACAGTTCCAGACTCATAGCTCCCCAGACCCTTGAAATTTCCAAAGTGTTGAGAGTGATCAAGGTGTCTTTTGTTACATTAATGATGGTGACTTTTGGACCCTACCCAAGGGTAGGGGCTGGTTTCCTGAAGAACTAACCATGTGATTAGAGGTTTGGATCTTTCAGTATCCCCTACCCCACCTCCATGGAGGGCAGAGGTGCTAGAGGTTGAGTTCAATTCCCAATGGCCAATAACTTAGTTAGTCATGACTATGTGAAGCCTTCACAAAAACCCAGGAGTTTTTGGAGTTTCCACACTGGGGAACCAGAATGTTTCCACATGCCACCATGCCAGACTCCAAGTACCATGAGAACAGAAGCTTCTTCATTGCTCTTTCCTCATTGACCTTGTCCTATTTACCTCTTCATCTGGCTGTTGATTTGTATCCTTTAATATCTTTTATAATAAACCAGGAATCTTAGTGAGAAAACAGGTTTTCCTGAGTTCTGTGAGCCATTCTAGCAAATTAATTGAACCCAAGAACAGGGTTGTTGTAACCTCCAACCTATAGCCTCTTGGTAAGAAGTACAGGTAAGAGCCTGGGCTTGCACCTGGCTTCTCAAGTATGTGTATGTGGTGGGGGAGGGGTGCGCAGTATAGTAAGACTGAATCTTTAACCTGTGGAATTTGATCCAGGAAGATAATATCAGAATTGAGTTGAATTTCTTGACATCCGTGCTGGTGTCTGAGAACTATTTGCTGGTATGGAGAGAAAATCTTCCCCCATCACTGCCAGTTGGGATTCGGTCCAGGAACCCTTCAATTTGTTAATGGACATTAGTATTTAGAAAATTTGGTTATTACAAAACAATCCTCTTATTTTTCAAATGAAAAAACTAAAGCCAGAGGTCGCAACAATTAGTGACAGGCTGGGTAAAAATGTCCTTGTCTTGAAAATTAGTACTCTTTCTAACCAGTCTGGTTTGTCTCACTGGCAATTTCTGTTAAAGAGAATGTAGACTCAGTCGTACATCATCAAGCTCATCATTCTAAGTAAGGTAGGATTTCTAAACCAGCTTAAACATCAGGCAGCTATTTTTTATATAACTTTAATGAATTTACTATTCATAATCTTTATTTATATTGCCACTGAAAAATGTGTGAGAGAGAAGCTAGATTGTGGAATACTTAGAAGATATAAATACTGTCTGAAAATTAGATTAAATATATCATGTAGATTTTTAATCTCTAACAAAATAATAATCCACCATTATCTGTCCTCCTTGAATGTTCTGTGGGAATGAGTATAGTGTACCTATTTGCTTGGGCAGAGAAGCATACAGTAAATTTCCTTGGAAAGTCTAATGAGGATTTTGCCAAAGTGACGAGATCAGATATCCTATATGTGCTGAATCTCATGGCATTGAGATTCAAGCTTTGAATAAAAAGTATTGTATGCCTCTAAGATTTCGTGTAACTCTAATGTTCATTCATTTATTAAAAAAAAATATTTTTGAGACTACTATATGCCAGACACTCTAAAAAGTATTGGGATATGACGTTGAACAAAACCAGGTAAGCAATTTGTTCTTATGATAGTCAAAGGCTTTTGGGGATAGAGATGTATTAAACAAATAATCCCACTAAGGAATATATAATTACTGGTAAGTGCCCTGAAGCAAACGAACACAATTCAATGAGAGGTAAAAAAAAAAAAAAAAAAAAGATAAAATAACGAGAGTAGGCAGATTTCAGCATGAGTTAACAACATAGATAACGAGGAACAGTCCAAAGAGAAAGAAGAGCATGGACAAAAAGATATAGCAGAGGAATTTGGCTTGATTAAGGAACCGAGGTATGCAAAGTGACAGATAGGCAGAAAATGAGGAGGAAATCATAGATCATTAAGCTTGAGAGAACCAGACAATGTGTCTTTTTGGCTATGTGGATCATTTTAGTGTCTTCCCACTGATCTTTGGGGAAAGAAAAGGGAAGTCATTGGACTGATAAAGTGGGTAGATACATGTTACAAATTTGTGCTTTGGTTGCAGTAGTAGACATATGTAGGAGAAGACTTAGATATGTACTAAAGAAATAGGAGATAAAATCAACAATCCTAATGATGGATTGGCTATGTGAGATGAGGAAAGGTTATGTTTTTTGTAATGTGAAACTAAATTGGGGTGGAGGGGTGCTACTCATTGGGTTGGAGAATTATGCAGGGTACTTAACCAGGGAAGGGGAAGAGGTAGAGTGTTGGGTTTTCTACACCATTGTGACCTCCAGTCTGCAGCTCAAAGACAATTTCAGAGTTGGAGTTAGGTATTTGGAAATCTAAGGCATGCAGATGGTTAAGAAGGCTAAGATTCCTTCTTAACCTAAGCAGAGAACAGCCAGTTAAAAGAGAAAGAGGTGTGAAAGCTAAGCCTGGAGGAAGCACATCATGTAATGGCTGTGTAAGGTGCATGAGCTTGCAGTAGGAATGGGTAAAAATGGCCGGGGAAGTAAGAAAAGCAGTAAACTTTGGTGTCATAGAAGCTATGAGAGTGTGCTATGCAAAGCCATGAAAATTAAATGCCGAGAATGTCTACTGGATTTAGAAACAGAGGTCACCGGTTACCTTAATAAGAATGGTTTTGGTGGAATGATGAGACAGAAACCTGATTATAGAGGGTTGTGGAGTAAGTGGAAGGAGGAAACAAGATGGAGATGGTAACAATACTTTCAGGAACTCTGACTGGGAGTGAGGGATGAGATGGCAATAACTGAACCTGAATGGGCCCAGTCGGGGTGGTAAGGTGGATGTATTTGTTTGTGATTTGCAGAGTTTAAAGTTACCAAGAAGGGAGTAGGATCTAAAACATGTAGAGAGATGGGCCTGAGAAATAATGCGGGATTACCTCAAATAATGCAACAGAAAAGAAGGAGAGGAAGCGGAGAACTTAATAGGTGGCTATTGTAACAGGACATAGATGGCATTCTCACCTGAGTGTTTCATTATCTCTAGTCTTATGCTAAAAACATTTTTTTTTATTCTAGCAAAGTCTTGCCGAATATCTTCAATTAAGAATACTTGTTTCTTTCTGTTCAAAGTCTTGCTGTTGTCTTCCTGTTCAATCAGCAAAATGATAGTGTATGCTTGCCATACCAATGATTAAATTGGATGCATTTTTAGTTTTAGTGAAATTTCTCAGGATGTCTGGTTCATTTTCTGCTCTCCTATTATCTCCATGGTTCCAACCAAATTTTCTAGTACTTTTTCTTTAAATTTCCTTCAGTAGTAAGCAATGGGCTCATAGGTTGTCTGAGGCTGTCACATTTGATATTTAATAAAAGAGAGACTGGCATATCTCATTTGTTTTACTACATCCCTGTGGAAACTTCAAGTTTATGTTTTCAGATTTTATCAGTCAAGATCCATCCAGGAAAATGGAAACTATGCTAAGTGTTTAAAAATGAAAGAAATTTAGTCCAGAGCACTGGTTACACAGGTGAAGAAAAATGCAGAAACTTTAACAGCAGGTGGTGAGTCAACCTACAGATTAATAGCATAATAAACTACTCTTGCCCCTAAAATAGAGAACAAATGGAGGAGACAGATTTGCCAGAGTTTAGGAGCTGGAATCACCTATCAAAAAGCTGCAATCACTGGGCATGTCTAGAAGAAGCTGGAGCCCTAGAGGTTATTCAGATGTAACCATATCTGTAGATGCTACCCAAGGCATCAGGAGTGAGAGAAAAAGCCTGGCTTCTCCCTTCTTCCTTCCTGAAGGGTCCTGGATGATGAAGCCTGTAGATGACTTTCCCCTCTTCCACTTCCAGAAACAGAGTAGGGCAGAAGGTTCAGAATGAATCTGACAGCATAGGCCGAAATGTCCCTACAGGTTGTTTGCATTCTACTTCCTGTGGGTGCCACTTAATTTCATTGAACATAAGTTTTGAGGATTAGATGAATTGCTCTTTACCTAGCATATGTTTGTTGAAGTGTAGAAGTTCAAGCGATGGTATTTCCTTCCCCCTCTTAACCCTGGCTCACTCCGCTGGGTAATGATTTTCAAATGCTGATGCTTATCTGGCTATGTAAAAATTCCTTGAGAAAGTTAGAAAAATATATAGTTTCATAGATCACATGAGGAAGTTTGGAGTGAGGCTCAGAAGTCTGAATTTAAATAAAATTAAACAGAAATAGCTAATTCTAATGAAGAGTTGCATTTGTGAATGACTTGCAGGAAGCAAATATAATATTGGGACATGTTCTATCATATATGAATTACTTGTCACCAACATCATGGAATGTGACTTTACATTTCTTTCTGGCTCTTTTGGTAGTTTCTCACATCCTAAATGCCAGGACACAACACAGCTCTTATAAAATGTATTTGCCTTTTTATTATAGTGATTTGAAAACTAAATCATTTTGTTTTTGAATACCTTTTATCTTCATTCCACACTTACCACAGATATTCACAGGGGTTACTAAAGTGACAAGATTGTATTCTACATGAGCAATAATTAGTGAGGCATCTAAGGTATTAAAAAAAAAAACAAACAAAAAATATGAAGCAAATGTTAAACTTTTATCAAAAGCCAAGTAAAGCACATATATAACTGGTGCAGTGAAATATTCCAGAATTAATACAGTTTAAATTCTACTTCAAAGGAAACTCACTGAATTCTATAAGTGGACAATAAGCTGAGAGGTGAAGTTAAAAGATGAAGTTAAAAGAATATTATTCAGCCTAGCAGCAGTTCAAGAAATACTTTGTCCTTGCTTAAAGAAGTATAACACTCTAACACAAACATAAATGATTTAGCAGATAGCATTTGAGTCCAATTACTGAGCCCCATATGTTATACGATATTTAAACATCTGGACCTGCTGTTTCTATATTAAACTATTTCCTTATAACAGGTTTATGATTTATAATAGTGCTACTAAGTTAATGAGTCATAAGAAGTTCATTTTATTTCTAGTGAGATTTTCTTACCCCAAATACAAACAGGTGTAAGGTATTTTTAAAATGTTAATCATCATATAGTACTTGGTTTTGAAACATGGCTTATAACGGTTCTATCATTAAGAAAATATGAAATTTTCCTTATATAATGACATTTATCACTGCCATTTATTATTTTTACTAAAAGCTATAATTCAAAAGCAATTTGGAGAATTGGTTTGACTATAGTTGTATTTGTTAGTTGTGTCCACTTTGATTGTAAATATTTTGTATATTGATGTTTTAGGTGAGAGGGGATAAGAGATATTGGTTTTTTAGGGAGGAAGGAAGGCATTATTTCTCTGAATAGTGACCCTTACTGTGTCCAGTGTTGGATCTTCCACCTGCTCCTAACTAGTGAGGTCAGGTACATCCATCCACTGCTGTCATTCATTCATTAGATCATCAAATGAATGGACAGGTTTAGTGTCTATGACATAAAAAAAAAAGCAAACGTGTGGAAATTCCCTTGAGATAAAGCTGTACAGTCATGGCACATGTTTAAATATAAAATAAGTTGTATGCATATAATGAGGTTTGTCCTTTAAACTGTTCAATAGCTATGCTAATCCATAGTCATCAACCTTACAGAGACATTCTGGGAATGAAATTAAATAATACAATAAAAATTTATGTAAGTACTACACACTTTAAGCATTGTACAATGCATGGCTTAAATATTCTATGACCAATTTCTGAAGGAATATCATGCAATTTACACACTATGTAAAAAAATGGCATATGTAGAAATTAAAACTACCAAAAAGTTTTCTCAGTCATTTGTAACTCTATAATCCATCTATTTCACTTTCACCTAAATGGAAATTATATAGTTATTAACAATGAGGATAAAATACCAGAAAGACTCAATTATCTTCACATGAATCCTTCATGATTTCAACAAAGACCTATTCTACAACTTAATTCACTTGGTGATTGCAAAATCCTAGCAATTCTACTCGAGTTACTGAAATCCTTAGAGCCAGCTGTGAAGACTGGCAGGCTGTACACTGACAGTTCAAATAAATACTTAAAAAGATTTTAAATTTTTAGAAGGGTCTGCTAAAATTGCTACATATGCATGACAGCAAAACAAATCACTTAACACCTAGCCCTTTGAACCTTTTAGTCACATAGTCCTGACACATGTTAACAGAATGAATTTTTGTTATGAACAGAGAGATAATTTTCCTACTTCAGCTCCAAAAATGTAAATCTGGTCATTTATGTAATATCTGCTATTCACATTGGTTTTCACTAAAAAATTTTTTTCATTAATTCTGACAAAAGTGAAGAGTTTTTAATATAATATCTTCTCATAAGGTCTTAAGGTTGGTTCTGGTTACCAGAGCAGGA
>NW_006436811.1:20088106-20106770 GCF_000325575.1 Pteropus alecto | reverse complement strand
TTACTAAAAATAAAGTATCAATATAATTCAATTATTAAATATAATAATGTTTTTATAAGATAGTTGTACCTCATCTGTATGGCTCTAGAACTTAGAGACTATAGACTCTCTGATTATTTGATAAATTAATTATTCACTTGGCTTGAAGTTTGGTTAAATTAAAAACCAAAAAGAAAGAAAGGAAATCATTATTTTACAAGATACCTTTAAAATAGTGTCTCTGATTATTTTAGTGAAAATATCGAGAACTCTGTTTTGCTCAAAAAGTTATCTTTTTTTTTTTAAGAAAAGTCAGTCTAGTTCTAGACCAAGAATTTTACCACCTAATTCATATACTGTCGCAATGTGTAAACATAGAAAAATGAAGAGGAAAACTACATTATCAATAAATAATTTTCATGTATATTATGAATAAAAATTTTATTTCCATAATAATATGCACCCCGTTTTTAGAAAAAGAACTTAGAACAGTTTAAGAGGGAAAGACAAGAACATTGAGAAAATAGTTTCAGTTCCTTGGGCCTCTTGCCTTTCTCTAAAATCTAAAGGCAACAATTTTTTTTATGATTCCACCTCCTGCACAGAAGTGGTATAGGAATTCTGTTTCTAATTTAGTATCATTGAAACCTATCCAGGAACCAGAATTTTCATTGCAGCATCTTTTTAAAAAATATTTTTTGGTACAAATTTTGATTCCAACTGGCCCAAGAATCAAAAAACATACAAAACTGACTTTGATGTAGCTTTTTCTATGTGTATTGACAAATGTATATATGTAGAAATGTGTGTATGTGTGTAGATAGATGAGACAGATGATAGATGATAGATAGATAGATAGATAGACGGAAGGAAGGAAGGAAGGAAGGAAGGAAGGAAGGAAGGAAGGAAGGAAGGAAGGAAGGAAGGAAGGAAGGAAGGAAGAAATTGGTTTATGTTATAAACTGCCTAAAGTCAAAAAACAAAAAAGGAATGGCTTAGCTATGAATTAGCTGAAACATCAAGCATTATATGGAACTTTAGTTGTATAGAAAGAGATAATTATCAATAAAAATAAATAAAAATCAAATATGATAGGCATACATATACTACACACATACATATACTACATACACTACAAAATAGGATGGAAGTGGCTCATAGAAGAAGGGGTACAGGACCACTCTCCCTGAATTCATGTTAGGCATGCATTGACACAACTGGCCCAACATTTTAAACTCCTGAATTCTACTTCATATCCATTAGGCTACACGACCTAGCCCCCATGACCCCTTCCAATGTGGAATTCTGTAACAGCTTATAAGCTCCAGAAGGTCCATTGTCTTTTTCTGTGTAAACACCGTTTGGCAAGGAAGAGGAAGGGAGAGGAGGAGAAAACAAAAAATAATCACTTTTAGCAGTCATTTCTCTGTCTTTTGTTCTTGAGGCCTATGTAGTCTTGGACAAAATTTATCAGAAAATAAATTAAGAATCTTAATTAGAATTTATTAAAAAATGAAACATAACATGAGAGCAGATAATAAATAATGCAGTATAGAAGCCATATTCTGGCCACAAGAGGACTTATGAAATAAAAGAAACAAAAAAAAGGAGGCAAAATATGAAAAGTGAAGACAGTACCTTGGAAAAAGCTAGAGATTCGTTCCTAAATACCTTTGCCACTGAAGGTATCATTTTAGAAGAATATTTCTGATGTATGATGACAGGGAATAGATCTGAGTAAGCATGATGACTTTCGACTCTACTCACAAATTTAATACAATCCTAAGGGATCATAAACTGGCAGCTGCTTTGTGAAATGAAATGCTAATGTTCACAATTATAATTTTTATACCCATAGCTATAAAATATATAAAGGTATTAGGTTCCTTTCTAATGCAATAGATGTATGATTTATGTATTTTCAGCAGATTAAATCATATGAGGTAAGGGGAAAATCTCACTGATAAGTATGCATTTGGCCATTTAAAATATGCCCACACAGTTTGCTCTCGAAAGCAGTTAAGTAGATAAACATATTTGGAGGTGATAATAAAAAGGAATTTTTTTTTACCTGAAGCAAGAATTTTAATAAATACTGCCTAAAAAGAGGGAAATAGGGGAAGAGTCATGACATTATTGCATGTTACTGATGTTTTAAACAATGTTAAGAATGGAAACAGTTTTACATGGTAAGAAAGTTTATTTTAGATCATACAAAATTTTTAAAAAGCTTTTTGAAGACTTATGGGACAGAAAGGAGGGAAATATCTAATTCCATTATTTTTTAGTGTAGAATGTGGGAAAGTGTGTTGTGAGATGAACAGCGATCTAGACAATGATCCAATATGAATAACCACACGCAAGTCCTCCTTATCTATGGGGTTTATGTTCCAACACCCGCAGTGGATGCCTGAAACCTTGGGGATAGTATGAAACCTTTATGTAGTATGTTTTTTCCCATACATACATACCGATGAAAAGTTTAATTTATAAATTAGGCACAGTAAGATATTAAGAACAATAATAAAATAAACCTATTCTAAAAATCTACTGTAATAAAAATTATGTGAATGGCTTTCGGGCCACTATTAAGAAAAATAAGTACTTTGGTAAATGAAAGACAGATCAGTGATAAACAAGGAAACTCAGGCACTGACTCTTTTTTCCCCAGATGAAGATGTAGCCTTACCAATGCTAAATTTGATTCAAAAACCAGGAGTGCCTAGTGTCCATAAACTTTTTCTGAAATAAAAGCATTAAGTGCAGAGAATGTTTGCATAAATTACTCCTTAATAGTAAATGCGAAAAAGAAATGCAACATATTCAAAATTAGTTTTTCCACATCTGTCAGGACCTCAACTTGTATGTGTACTATCAGCTGTGTTACCCTCACACCTCTCTGAGATATTCTGGAAACCAGAGAAGCTGGGAGAGATGCTGCCTCTGCATGACTAATATGCTTCTGTGAAGTGCTGTCCTTCCTTCATTGACAAAATACACTCGCAATTTTCTGTGTGTGTGCAAGTGTGTGTGTTTCCAACAAAGGAACATTGTTAAGGAAAAAGAGATCTACAGTCAATCAGGATGTCATAGATACATCAAGCAACGAAATCCCAGATTACTAAAATACACTCAATTCTCATTTGCTGGGAAAAAAACAAGGCAACATTCTGGTATAAAATGTTCCAGTGTGTATAACGCCCTCACATTATTCATTCAGTATTTCATATACTTCTAGTAAACACAAAATTAACCATTATTCTTCCTTATTACAATTTTATACAGATAGCATTTTTTCCTTGACAGATGAAATATATAGAGAGAATAAAATTTTTATTTGGAAAAATATCTTTAGGATCATTTTGCTTATCATCTATTTGTTATGGCTTCTGACCATTTAGGATGTAATTTGATTGGAAACATCAAAACATGGCTCAGATCCATACCAGAAGTCTTTAAGCAAATAGAGGAAATTGAAAGAGAAATGTGGACTACTTCCCAAATGAAAATTTAATACTGTCATCCCTTTGTTCATTCAAAAACAATTCTGAGGCATTGCTGCTTGCCAGATACTATCTTAGGCACTGGGAGAGTTTAAATTAAGTGAAATACAAGTCAAATATTTGATTTAGTCTAATATTAACAATCTATAAGTTCACAGAATAGTATCTTATGAAATTCGTATTGCAATTCTCTGTAAAATTAGGCACTAAATTAAAAATTAATTGAAACAAATGGAAGAGCATTTCTCTTAATTTTTTCTGCACTGCAACAATGAATACTACTTGAGCACACACTATTGTCATACATTTATTTTTAAGGCCTCATTTACCCATATTTATGTAAAGGGTATATTTTACATCTTACAAATGAACACAAACTAATAATTAAATGACTATCTTACACCCACAGAAATTCACTGACTTTTTAAATTTATTGTTTTATATTTTGGTCTTTCTGATTTTTGAAATTCTAGCACTTGAATTTTAAAAAGATGGTAAAAATTAAAAGATACAAACTAATCGCCGTTTCATATTTTTAGAAAAACTACAGGCCCTAACATTCTATTATTTAACTATTGATTTCAAAGCATTTATTCAAATATTTTAATAGTTTCTTTCCTTTATTGAACACACAATTATTAGGATCTACTATGTGCCTATAAATCCATAAGTATGTAGAGGTGAACAAGATAATGTTCCTTTTTTTGAGGTACTTACAAGCAAAAACATATTTGAATGTGTTTAGCCTTTTAAACTGTGCCCAAATCATTTATAGCTTATTTTTCTTTGAATACCTTAATCCCATGGACCAAAATCAGTATCAGAGAATCTTCTCACAAGCGCTACATAATCAAAAGATTTTTTAAATAAATCAATGTTATTATAGCAAAAGTTTCTGTGCTAAAAAAAAAAAAATCATGGATTGATGAATCAAAAAGTATTATTGGAATGTTGTATGTACCTTAAAATGAGAAAGAGAAATGGGAAATTCCTGACTTGATTAGTGAAGACTACCTTTTTTCATGACAACAAACTTAAAATTTACCTGTAATAGGCTTAATAATGGTTCCTAAAGATGTCTCCATTCTAAACCTCAGAACCCGTGAGTGTGTTAGGTTACCTGGCAAAGGTGAATTAAGGTTGCAGATAGAGTTAAGGTTGCCAATCAGTTGATTTTATGATAGAGTTTAAAGGGGATCATTTACGTGAGCCCAATATAATCACAAGGTTCCTTAAAAGCGGAATGGATAGGTTCAGTCAGAGAAAGAAATGGGACTACTGAAGAAGGCACAGAGGGCTGCAACACTTCTGGCTGTGAAGATAAAGGAAGGCCATGAGACAAGGAATATGGGTGGGCTGGAGAAGCTGGAAAAGGCAAGTTATGTTCAAATCAACAGTGGATTTACTTTGAATTTTGCATTGGGTTCAAAGTAAGAATACTTTTCATAAAATGATTTTGCTTCAAAAAGAAATTTTATATTCATTGGCATATACTGTTGAAAAAGGATATCCAGAAATCTTATTATTTATGATTATAACTAATAATTGAAACATTTATAGCATAAAGCACATATTAAGGATGTTGAGAGACTCAAATAATCTTGATTTCTAGTTATATATTTTAATGACATCTTCTGAATTATTTGAGATTCTAGTTTTTCTCTTAAAACTCATAATATTACTAGATGTTGAAACAACTTTTGAAAAGACATTTCTTCTAAAGATAAATGCCTAAAAAACAACTCTTCTCAAAGAGCTGCCATCCTCCTGGGATTTGCATTTCTTTATCCTTGATTTTGACAACATTCTGCTCTTCTCAGAGACCAGTGTTGTGGGTAGAAAGCCTAGGCCAAAACCCCAAAGGCCCAGGTATTTTGGGAATGTGTGAGTGCATGTTGTGTGCATGTGTCTTAGAATATCTAAAAGTCACTGCACACTAATTTTATGCCATCCAGTGAATCATGCTCTTTACCTGAATTACCTTTTTAATAAAGAAATACAAAATCTCATAATATTCTTTGGAATTCTAAGAAGTAGACAGACTTCAGCTTCTAGAAAGATATACGTTATACATAAATCAAGCATAAAATGACCTTGAAAGATAAAGAGATAGTAGATTGGCTAGTGACAATGTGTCATGAAGAATGACATGGTGGTGACTACCTGGGTTTTCTTTTAGCTAGAGTGCTGGAAAATGCAGAAATGCCAGCAATCAGAAATGCCAACAGATACACACACACACACACACACACACACACACACACACACACACACACAAAGGCCCTAAGAAAAACTGGTTCTCTCTACAAAAAAACTAGGAATTAGGCAGCCTACCAAGAGAAAAAATGTTTAGCCAATAACACTCCTACAAGCGAAGGCCGAGTAGGATTCTATATTTTCTCTCTGCTGGGAGGTAATGAGCCTCTACATCTCTACCAGCAACACCATCCCAGCTAGAATGTATAAGAAGATCCCATGGGATACTTTGGAGACTCCCCACCAACTAGCACCAACAGACCACATTCCTCTCCCTACTGGGATTATGTCAGAGGCCTAGGGGTGTCAGAACTTTTACCACTGTCCAGAGGTAATGAGGCCACCCCTATTTCTACAACCTATGAGAAAGCCACAGAGGAACAGTAGTGAGGCACTCCTGCCTCTCCCAGCCAGGGTGAAATTACTAGAGGCCTTAAGATATTCAGAACTCCTCACTCCTGCCCCCTAATGCTGCAGTAAGAAGCCCCTTACTTTATGTTCTATCATATTTATCAGAAAAAGTCAGTTCTTGACTTTTACTTTTCAGTTCAGGAAAATTTAAGTTTCCACATTTAAGTCATGGAACATTGTATTTTTGTTTTGGATTTTGATTTTTTGACATGTTAACAGTTATAAACTTTTGATCACTCTAATATATATACTCATGGACTAATCCATCTACTAAATATAGGTAGGGGAAGAGAAGAGAAGAAAGGGACTATTACTGAGTCTTATCAGGTCCTGAACACAATGCAAAAATCTGCATATACTCTGTCATCTAATGAAGGAAGAACTCTGCTTAGAATGTATCCATTATATATAATTTATTGAGGGAATATTATGATTTAAAACATGTTTTATAGTGACAAATGTTCACATATATATATACACACACATATGCAATTGTTAAAGGGAAAAATAATATACAGTTATGAACTTCTTTCCAAAACCGGTAACAATATTTTGGCATAATTCTTTCTAATATCTTTTAAAATCAAGTATTATAAGGTATATAAATGTGCTCAAGCTGCCATAACAGAGTACCACAGACTGAGTGGTTTCAACAGCAGAAATTTATTTTCTCACAGTTCTGGAAGCTAGAAGTCTAAGATCAAGGTATGGGCAGGTCTGATTTCCTCTGAAGACCCTCTCTCTAATTTAGGTAGCTACTTTCTCACTGTGTTCTCACATGGTCTTTTCTCTGTGTATATACATGTCTGCTGTGTCCTAATTTCAGTTTTTAAGGATATCAGTCATATTGGATTAGGGTTCACCCATATGACCTCATTTTATGAATTATCTCTTTAAATGCTCTATCTTCAAGTCATATTCTGAGGTGTTGGGGGTTAGGACTTCAACATATAACATAGGTGCAGTTGCAAAATTCAATTAACTTTTCCCCAGTCATCTCCCCATTTTCCCCCTCATTAGGCAAAAAATTTATCCTGATGTTCACTTATTTACTCAATTATTATTTATTCAACAACTATTACATGTAATTTACTATTGGAAAATGACAGAAAACATAAAAAGTCACACAATCGTGTGGTCGGGAGAGATAATAAATAAAATAAATATGTAAAATGTATAATATATAGTATGTTAAGTGGTGATAAAGGTTATGGAAATATTTCTAAAGGAAGCAAAGGAGGATGGGGAATGGAAATAGTGAAATCTCAAACAGGGTAATAATGTTAATCCTCACCAAGAATGTGGTATTTGATAAAGACCTGAAGAAGGTGAGTACACGTGCCAAACTTGTATTCTATTATATTACATTACATGATATACATTATATATAAATATGTATACACACATTATATATATAGATATACAGACATACGCACAATGTCTATCCCATTTGTTTCTATCTATATGATGTATTCTATATTTAAAAAATTATATAAGAGATTTCACTTCTGACCATGAGTGAGTAACCAGACCTGGAGTTATCCTCTTGACATAAGTAAGTGGTAAATTTTAAACATCTATGAAATGACTGTTTTATACTTGGAAAACAGGCAAAACAGGACTTTGACCTCTGAGAAAAGGTAAAAGATAAGGTGAGCCCTACAACTGGTTTGGCTCTCTGCCTGGAGGAATCTTCCACAAAGAGGTTCAGGAATGGGTTTCTGAATGAAGTATGATGACCTTAATGAGATGAAGAGAGAAGATGATAGTTTAAGGAGTTCAAGGTGGCTGGAATTTGTAGAGAGGGGTCAGATAGTAGAGAGCTACAGGAGGAATAGTCCTAGAAATCTGTATGTGGTTCCCCTTGACACACCTGCTAAATACTAAGGTGGATGTGTGTATAGGATGAAACTCTACATGTCTGGGCAAGGATGATTAAGGTGTTGTAAAGTGGGAAATTCCCACATTCTGACCTGTCATAGAGGAGCACTGTCATTGAACATTAATTTGGTAAGGTCACCTTAGTTGTAGAACTAATTTAGTCTCAAGATAAGGACTATTCACGATTGTGCTAACAAAGATTAAAAATAAGCCTTGTAGAAAATGAAGCTGATGTCCAAGCAGCTTAACTGCTATGCAAACAAAACCCACACATATTTTAAACAGTGCAAGACAACTAACTGATCACTCAACAGCATCAAATACAATGACTACCATCAAATAAAAATTATGGTACACACCAAGAAGCAAGAAAATGTAACTCTTAATAAGGAGAAATATCATTCAATAGAATCAGTACCAGAAATGGCAGAGATAATGTCCTTAACAGACCAGAACCTTAAAATAGCTGTTATAAATTTAAATATTAAAAAAGGAACACAATTAGGCAAGAAATTAAATGTATTAAAAAGTAACAGATGAAACTTCTACAGATAAAAATAATATGTCTGAAATAAATAATTCACAGGATAGGACTGACAGTATATTAGATACAGCAGAAAAAAAATATTAGCTAATTGAGAGCACAGCAACAGAAATGATCAAAATTGATGCACAGGAAGAAAAATGACTCCCTCCCCCGCAAAAAAAACAGAGCACAATGACCTGCAAGACAATATGCAACATATGTGAAATTGCAGTTCCAGAGGGAGAAATTGGGAAATGGAATAAAATATTTGAAGATATAATATCAAAAAACTTTATAAATTTGATAAAAATTATTATAAATTCACAGATCCAAGAAGCTCATTAACCCCTAGTAGAATAAATAAAAAGAAAAATCCACCAGGGCACATCACATTCAAATTGTTGAAAATCAGTTATAAATGAAAATTTTCAAGGCAATTAGAAGAAAAAAAAATGATTTTATTTGCAGGAGAACAAAAACAAGAATCCCTGCAGACTTCTTCCTCAGAAAACAATTTAAGACAGAAGAAAACGGAAGTATATTGTCAAACAGAATTCTGTACCATGCAAAAACTCCATCAAAAATTAAGTCTAAAAAAATATATTTTTTTAGTCAAACGTAAGCTGGGAAAATTTGCTACCAACAAATAAGCACTATAAGAACTACGAAGAGAAATTTCTTTATGGGGAATAAAAATCATACCAGATGGAAATTTTCATTTATACAAAGGAGTAAAGAGTCAGAAACTTTGATCTCCACAAAGGAATGAATGTCAAATCTATGGGTAAATATAAAAGATTTTCTTCTGACTTATTATATACAGTAATAAATAATTTGCTGTTTAAACCAAAATTAACAGCAATGTTTTATAAACTTTGTAACATATGTAGAAGAAAATTGTATGACAACAACAATCCAAAGGGCAGGAAGGGGAAATGCAAGTACACAATTATAAAGCTCAGATATTACTTGTGAAGTGGTATACTGCATGAAAGTACACTAGGATAAGTTTACAATGCCTATCTTATCTAGAGCAACCATGCTTCTTAAAAAAGATGTATAGATGTAAAGCAAATAGTGGAAATAAAATGAAAAGGAGGAAAAGAGCAACAGAAAACAAAGAATAAAGATAAAAAGAGGAATGCAAATAGCATTATAATTTTATACACTGCTATATCAATAATTACATTAAAAATTGGTGTTTAATACTAATTAAAAAGCAGAGATGGCAAATTGTATTAATGAAATGCCAAGCCACATATTGCCTAACATCTAATATAAAGACAGAGATAAAAGTCTTATAGTAACATTAGCAGCATTAGAGGAACATTAGTGACAAAATAATCATAAGAAAGCTGGTGCAGCTCTTTAGACAAGTTATACTTCAAAACAGGTAACATAATGAGGAATAAAGAGAGGCCCTTCATAATAATAAAAGAACGAATTCATGAAGAACACATAACAATCCTAAATGTGTATGAAACAAAATACAAAAAAACAAAACATGATGGACTGAAAAAATAAATAGACAAAACCATAACTTTAATTGGAGATTTCAACATTTATCTCTCTCTAATAGAAAACTTAGAAAAACTTAGGATTTGATAGGATACAAAAATAAAAAATAAAAAACTTGATAGGATACAAAAAACAAACTTGAATAACACTATCAACCTCCATCGTCTCATAGATATTGTAGAACTCTTCTCAAAAACAGCAGAATACACATTGTTTACAGAAACACATGGGTTGGGCCATTCACTAAGATTGATCATATGTTGAGCCATGTGACCATTTGAAAGGATTTATATCATACATAATATGTTGTATTATTACAGTAAAAATAAATTAATTCTAGAGAGATTACTAGAAATTCTCTCAGTATTTGAAAATGATTTTTTCTAATAAACTATAAATTAAAATTATAAGAATAGAAAACATTTTGAAATGAATGAAAATATAAAGACAACATTAAAATGTGCAGAGTGAAGCCAAAGCCATGCTTAGAAGGAAATTAATGAATTATTTCATTGAAAGAGAAGAAAGATAGAAAGTAAGACAGCTAGTTCTTCATTGCCCACTATACTGAGTTGAGTTTCTAAAGTAGATACATCAAGGAAAATGACTATAAAATTAACACATATATTTTAGCTGTTTTTCATATATTCAAACACACATGAAAAATAGCTATATGTCTGTGAAAAACAGCTAAAATTGCTGAAAATAGACTACTTTTTTTCTAACCAAGTTAGTGTCATTTGAATTTTAAACCACATGAACATATTTTTAAAAAAGAATTGAAAATAATGATTACAACAAATTAATTTCTTTTTATTCTAGAAAATTTTAATGGTTATATTATTATTAATTAAAAGGCTAGTAATGGTGCTGAATATATAGTGTAGTAGCAATGAACATTTGCCTGTTCTCTTTAAAATATATGTGCTAGCCTGGTCATTATGTAGTATATAAATAAACAGAAAACCTACCACGTATTGACATTTAGAAGGGACTGTGAAAACTGCTAATATTTCTCTGGCATGAAATGTACACATATTACACAGTGATCATTTATAATTTAACATTCATATATGGCATAAGTTAAACATTAGCATAAATATAAATTTACTGTCATTTTAAATGTCACAAGATAATGCTTAATAAGACAAATTCAAGTATTAACATTTGATTAAGCAATAGGATTAAATTTATTTTATTAAAATATGATTCATAACACCCAAAACTATGTATGCTATGATAATATAAAAATGTTCTATGTGATAAAACTAAGTTAATTAACAAATAAGCAGATCATGCAGCCAGCCAGTTTAATCATTGTCTATGTCTATATGCACTGAAACTTAAAATTTAATCAAAGAAGGTACCACTACTACATCTGTGAGTAAATACGTGTGTGCATCTCTCTATTTTCCTAATCTGAAATAGTGAAAAGCCCACTGAAAGAGGCAGGAATCTTTGATAGTAAGACCTTTCTAGATCAAGAATGTTCTCTTTCGAAGTAACTTAGAGGAAAATGGTTTTCACTACATTTGACACAAGATCAAGAGTTTACCTGGATATGAATCCACAATAACAGACAAATCATAGCCTGCTATAAGGCAAAAGGAAAGTACTTTGTGCTAGACAAATGGAGTTTCAAAAATTCTTCAAGAAAAGTGGAAATCAACACCTATTTACTTTTTAAAAACACAATTACTTAACCTTAGAGGGTGTTAATTGCTTATCATAGACATACAGATTTTCCAGATAAACCAACCAGAGTTTGTTTAGGAAACAATTTCATACTTCACTGAAATGGTTTCAGGAGCCAGAGTTTCAAAATGTATACTTCCACCACTTTTATATTTTTAGTTACAATACGTCCAGTTAAATTATTTTGGTATTTTTTTTCTAATTTTAGTTCTGACAATTGCTACAGATTATGTGATCATTTTGTGTACAAAGAAGACAGAATACAATTCTATATTGTTTGCACAATTTCCACAATGAGCCACAAACATTATACAGCCATAACATACAAATCTGGTGGGTTATAGAATTTGCCCTTTGCAGGGAGTAACTGGAATAGGTGTTTCTCCAGATGACAAAATTACAAAGGAAAATGACATCCCTTCAGGTCTGATATATGTGCACATTACAGACTTTTGTAGGTCCCGCATAGCTATAAGAAGTATCAGGCTATTTCTAGTTTCTTTGAGAATACACAAGGGTGTTCATTGATTGAGGGTGACTGTTTTTTTCTACTACCTACCAGTAATTAATTTAGCAGCATTTAAAAATCTTTCTCAAGAGTGATGTAAACTCAGGAAATATTCTAATATCAGTCATTCATTCATTTATTTGAAAATATATGTTGATTACAAATTATAGACTAGACACTGTTCTAAAACAAAGGAGTGAACACAACAGGCCATGTCCCTGCTTTCTTAGAGCTTATATTCTGGTAAGGAGATATCACAAATCAAATAAGTTATATATAAATGTATAACTTTATAATATATATATATACACATATACACACACACACATATGTAAAAAGTGGTATATACTATAGATAAAAATAAGGGATGAGAGGAGGATAAGGAACAATGAGAGAAGAGAAGATAAAATTTTTTAAAGTTTGGTTATATAAGTCGTCTCTGAGTATGTGATACTGCTGTAAAGACCTATAGAGGAGCTTGAGGATATAAGAATAGAAAACCCAGAATCAAGTTGGTTCTAGGCCAATGGGAAGAAACAACAAGGCAGAGAGCCTCTATAGTGGGACACAGCTGGGCAGGAAAGTGGTCTGAGCAAAAGCGTGTTTTTAGTTTCTAGTTGTAACATATTTAAACATGAATAAAAGCAAACATATTATTCTGATGGTCTCAAGGCTGATAGTGATGTGAGGTTGTCATTATTTTGTGAAGTAAAATAAATTTCTGGGATTCTCCCTTCATTTCTCTCAATGGATGCATGAATGCAGAGAGGAGAAATATTAGCCACTGAAGGTTTGTTTTTCTTTGTAGGGTTTATACATAAAGAGAACTTGTGCTAAACTTGTGACTCTACTCTTTCTAATGTGAACTTCGTTTTAAACCACTACTCTTTGATTGTATGAATAGAGACATGTTTACCTTTGTAGATAAGCAGTCATATCTGCATGAAGAGCTAGACTGTCATTGTTAAGTACATAAGAAAAGTCAAAGATGTGAGAAAAAGTCAAAACTGCTTTTATATTAAGAGAATTCTGAGAAGTGTGTGTTCTACAAGAAAAATAAGTCAGCTAAACTATCATTTGGTTGTTCATAACTCCAGTGATGTTTAGAGTATATTTCATGAACCTCCTAGGGAGGTGGTAGGAGAGACTTTTCATTTTTTAATCCACTTCTGACAGGAGTAAGAGATTATAAGGGGTTTGTTTTTAATCTTCTCACAGATCAGTTTTAGTGATTTTAATTTTCATTCTGTGGTCATATTGCCTGAATTCTGAGGTGTAACATTTCATCAATATGGATCAAGATTACTCATGACTTATTGCTTTACTGCTCACAGTAAATGTGAAAGAGAGCTATTTTTTTTCCCTCTCTACTTGTAGAATAACCAAGGAAAGGAGGTAATTGAATTTTATCAAAAACGATAACAAAATATAGATTTGATGTGCATTACTGAAATCAAGACTAAATACTTAAACTGACTAAAACAAACTTTTCAATTCATCTGTTTAATGTACGATTTAGCCTTACTGGAATTGAGATACCAATAATCCATAATTTGTCGAATGTTAGGTTTGGATTCAAATCTCTGCATATAGAATTTGACTAATTTTTTTTTAATTGAAGAAAACAAATATCCTTACACTAAAAAAATATCTAAATCACATTGCAAGATTCCAATGTTTTACAGATTGGAGCAAAAACTAGGTGCTTATCTACATCAGACTTCTGTAATTTTTTTCTGCTACTTTTAAAGTGTGTTTAACTTCAAGGTTTCTCATTGTTTGATTCCAATGTTCTTACATGCTTTACTCCAAGTAACAGAGTCGATAATTGTGGTTGCAGAATAGCCAGTCTTACATCCATCAGGTAGATCAGCCTCCAGACTGCTTAAAATGCAGGTGCAAGGAGCTCTCAGCTCATATTTTCCAAGAAAAGGTCCATCTTTGCTTTTGTAGAAACTGAGAGAAGAATCAGCCAGTGGAATTGTCTGTTTTGACCAATTCTAAAGTGTTGGATTCTCAATTATGTGTTCTATTCCTATCTCTTTGCTTATTTATTTTGAATGCAACATCGCTTACTTGGACTTATACTTTAATTACTCTTTGAATACATTCTTACTCGTATTTTATGAGCTTATTTAGATTTATCTTTCTGTTTCCAGTCTTTATCATGTTACCATGACTCTTCTCTTTCCAAAACACCCCAAAAAATATTGGTGGCCTCCACTCTGTTTATCATCCCACAATGGTATCTCTTTTTATTATAGGACATTATGGCTTATTGATTCCTACCCAGTTCTGGGAATTTTGTGTTCTGGTTTAAGTTTTGTTATAAAAAGAGGGTGTTTTATTTCCTTTTGGTAACACAAATAAAATCCTGAATGGAAGTCACGGTGAAAATGGATTACTCTCATTGGAACGGAGTCATGGAAGTAATTGACAATAGTATGCCATGTCACAAACCTCTTGATTCTTGCTGTGCAGAGCATTCCTTTTTCAAGATAGTATCCACTATCTGTAAGTCCCTCAGAGCAGCAGAATCAGTTTTTTCTCTATTGCCCCAGAATTTTCAGAAAACATTCACAGAATTTAAAAAAACAAAAAACAAAAAACATACCAGTACTAAAATTTTAGGGAGGAGAGTCCCAAGGACACAGACTAGCTTATTCCTTTTTGTCCACAATTAACTTTGGAATGTCCACATCATCTCTGCAAAATTTAAAACCTATTTTCCAAGTGTCACAAAAGTATAAAACAGACATCAAAATTTACAAGGAAAACATAATTCAAATCAATTAAATGTTGGTAATGTTTCCATATAATAAAGATATACACAGACCACACATATATAGAGAAATAGAACAATTAAATTTGAATATGTATGGCTTCATATTTTTTCATATTTTCATTACTAGGCAGACTATGTAAATTAAAGACCATTATGATCTAATGTGAATGAGGAGCAACTTACTAAGATGCCATTGGTGGGAAAGTATGTGTCATTAGAATTCAGTCTCTAAATGTTCCTATAAATTAATTTTACTTTCAACCGCTCATTATTGCAAACAGCAAAAACTGATTTTTTTAAAAGACCATATACCTTCATTAAAATGTTTTTATTATGTGCATAAAACTAAAATAGAATCAAATCTAAATCAAATTAATTTTATAATACCTTTTAAATTAAATTAATTTTTATTTAAATTAAGTATTAAATGCTTTTACTTTCAATTACCACAATGGCTGATTATTTTAAAAAATTACTATAAATCAACCTTCAGCAATTCATTATTAGTATTATCATTTTTTAAATTCATATTTCCTAGTGGACTGTGATATATCTTTCATAAAATAGGTACCACACGGATTTGGAAACAAATCTAACAATAATAACATTAAAAGAATATTACTTAATTAGTAATAGCATTTTGAAATATTGAATTATCACCACTGGCCTTCAAATAACTCTTGATACTAGGTATTATTTAGTAATCAGCTAAAACATAAAATAAAATTTACAGGATAAAACAAAATCTCTTCCCCACTAATAAAAGCATGTAAGTACATAGTTAATTTTCCCGAGAATATTGCTTGTCCAAGTAACTCTCCTGTGTGTAGCTGAAAAATGTTTTCCAGGAGAGTAAATATAAATCATAGTACTTACAATTTCACTTTCAATATTTTTGCTCAAAATAAGCAAACTATGATATATCTTTAATTCTAGAATTACGAAGCTGATTACAATCAAATAAAAGTTATATTTTGGTATCCAAGGATGACACGTGCACTAAAAGCACAGTATGTGGAAGGCAATGTTCAAAGCCAGGCAAAATAAATTTATTTTTCTTCAGCACTGTGTAGTTGTCATTCATTTCTCCTCCGCAATTTACCCAGTGGCATGAATACGATATAGTTAACTGAAGAACATTCAGTAATGGTGTAGTATAACATTGCCCAGCATTGGATGCATATTGCTCAAGTTCAAAAATTATAAAATTGTGGTTCCTCTAAGTTTCAGAGGCATGTTAAATACCAAGAAATCCTGTAGCTTAATATTTCTGCTACTTACCAGCATCTGAGAATGTGCTAAACACCTCACTTTGGTTACTACAGTCTATGTGCTCCCCAGAGGATTCCAGCCAATCAGATGGGGGCTCAGACAACACATCTCTTGGTTTATGTTACTAAATAAATAAGTAGATAGATAGATAGATACATAGATAGATAGATAGATAGATAACAGCACATTTCATCAAGGAAATAATAAATATTTGAAGAATTTTACGAGCTAAGTAAGGACAATGTCACCCCCAAATTCTGGAAATTCTTATAATCTTTCAAACAATGACTATAATTTTAAATGAATTAAGCAATAAAAATTTAGCAACATTCCAATTTCGATAAAACACAAAGAAATGTGAGTCTTAACTAAATGTTTCTATTTGAAAAATAGTTGAATCTCAAAAATATAAAACTAGTAGTCATATCTCTTAGTGCCTTTTTTTCTAGATGTTAAAAACCCGAATATGCACATCAGTGATCCCACTCAGTGCCTCCTAAAAAACACACCTTTCACGTAAGCACATGCTCATGAGAATTTTTAAGAATAAAAGGAACGAAAATGGCTACTATACAGGAATAGCAACAGCATACCTAAGTGTGTAACCACCAGATTGGAACAGATGGTAGTTATTATTGTCTTTAAAACTTTTTAATCATGGATTACATTCTGGAAAATGTTAGGTCTGATTTCATCTTCTAGAATAAAATCTCTGAGAATTAAGTCTGTTTTATAAAGATCACTGGCCAGTTTCAGTTCAGAAAAATAACTTATATTTAGATACACATTCATGCACTTTAGCATTTAATTTTCAAAATGACTTCCTTGAATTTTCCTATTTTGCGCATGCAGAAAATGATATTTAGAAAAAGTATAATTTCTTCAATATTGTTCCACTAGAATAAAGAACGGGAATTTAATCTACATTTTTTGGTGCTATGACCATGTATGTCATTTCATGTATATATAAAATATATATATAATTAAAATATTACAAGTGAGTTCTGTCAAATATGATGAGATTGGTTATCTAGGAACAACTCTTATGGTCAACTGAATAAGGGGGCTGGGATGGATATTCACAGCAAATGGATAAAAGGGGAGAACATTATTGATTGTGCTGTCTGAGTATTCGTTTTGTTTCTCGGTAAAAAATGCAGCCTACACCCAATAGTAAAACATCACAGATTGCCAAGTAAATAACATTTTTAAACCCAAGGGAAAGGGAAAGACGTGCACAAGCCAACATGGAAAACAATTGCAAAGTAACTTTTTAAAGAAATCAAGACAATGAATCAAGACAAGAAACTTCATCTTAATAAATGATCCCATTTCTCCCTCCTTGAGGTTAAAATTGATCATGAAAATGTATTCACATTAACTTATTTTAAAAATATTTTTGAAGAGATATTCTCACATTGTGAATTTGTAGTCCAGGTACTATAAATTTAATGGATGGTAATTTCCTGAATTAAGCTTGATCTGTTGGATGTTTGAAAGCATTACAAATAAATGTGATATCGGTGCACTTGAGAAAAATGAAATTCTTTCATAAAATGGTATTAAATTTATCTCTGATCAAAAAAAGATAACTGCTCCCATAGAGAAAATTCAACTACCAACAATATCAGAGATACAAATATAAAGTCTAGGTTAAAGAAAAGGTATTAAATATTGACAAAATTAAAATTTTCAGATCATATTAAACTACATCAATGTCTTTTATTGAAGTTCTTACTAGTCTAATAGAAAAGGTTCATGAAGATTCTGTTTGGCTACTTGGGTTATGTGCCTATCCTTGAAACAACTTAGATTGACCTTAGATGGATGAGGCACTTTAAAAGGACAGTCCAGTCATATACTCAGTTTTGCAATGCTTGGATAAGTGGTCTTAGTTTTCTCACACCAAGACCAGCAAAAAGTAATAGGCTCTCAGTATAGAATGTGATATCAGACATTATTGATAAATTATGTGATATTTTCATAAAATGTCAAATCAAATTAATAAGTGATATACTTTCTTAGTTATCAGTCTGTATGTGTTTATAGACACATATATACATAAATGCATACATACTTAAACACACACACACACACACACACACACACACACACACACACACACACACACACTGAGCTACCTGATCGACATAATCAAAAATTATGGAACCAAGGGTCTGACAATTTATATAAGCTACAAGTATCACAGAATCCAATTTAAGTTTTTTCCT
Organism: Pteropus alecto; assembly: GCF_000325575.1. Classification (NCBI taxonomy): domain Eukaryota; kingdom Metazoa; phylum Chordata; class Mammalia; order Chiroptera; family Pteropodidae; genus Pteropus; species Pteropus alecto. Next base: position 20,088,205 of record NW_006436811.1, on the reverse strand, counting down.
ATTTATGTGTTACTCATGTCATGTAATTACATGTAAATCTTCATTTATAAGACTGACTTCTGGTAATAGTGAAATAGCTAATTAAGACCAATGTTCCTG
>NW_006436811.1:20053120-20088092 GCF_000325575.1 Pteropus alecto | reverse complement strand
AACTGGACTAACTGTTTGTTTGTTTGTTGGTTTGTTTTAAACTTTCTGTAAGTCACCAGAGTCTTAATGCAGTAAATAATATTAGACCAAATCAGGGGAAAAAAAAAAAAAAACCTCAAATATATCAGCTAGATCTTTGGGCCACTTTTCCCCTGCGGGCCTTTGCTGAGTTCCTAAAAGGTATCTGAGTAGCTAAGAAGCTGAGCAGTACTTCTGGTAGCCTCTCAGGAGGAGAATATAAATGGAGTATATGGCCTGTGGGGAGGCAGACACACTAATCTAATGTTTGGTTAGGATCATATGAATTTATACAGTTCTTTCAGGGATTGAAGACCATCTTTAATAATCTGATGATAATAGATGAAGATCTTGGATTGTTATATCCCTAAATGCCTTTCATAAGCAAATACAAATCCCCTCCAAAGGATGAAAAAATTTACTATGTGCCTCAAACCATTTTAAAAATTCTCTAAATAAATAACTTGTAAAAAGTTAGGTTCAAAAACAAGGAGATAAAAATAAGATAAACAGAAAAAACACATAATAGAAGCAAATTCAGAGGAATTTAATAACGTAGTTATTAGATATAGGTTAACAAAACTATGCTAGATATTAGAAAAGATTTTTTAAAAGAACACAAATTTTGGAAAATAACAAGAAACTGTGAGATTAGGTAGAGCATAATGGTTATAGAGGTAATCCTAGTATGGAAAAATACATAAACAAAATACTCACTGGACTGGTTTAATATCAGATTAGACACAGCTGAATAAAGAATTAGTGACCTAATAGATAGATATGATGAGAATATCCATAATTAGGTACGGAGGGATGAAAGAATGAAAAAAAAAGCAGAAGAAAGGGAGGAGTAAGAAAGTCTAATGTACATATACTTAGAGCCCTCAGAGAAAAAAAAATTAAGAGAAAATCAGAGGGAAGAAAACCATGAGAAAGAATTACTTTTTTAAAAACTATTAAAATATCAAGTCATAGATTTTTTAAATTCCAGAAACTCCATGTAGGATAAAAAAGAAATCATACGTTAGCCTATACTTTAGCTGAAATCCAAAGACAAAGAGGAAATCACAAAGATTACTTTCAAAGAAGGAACAATCTACAGATGACATCTCAACAGAAACAATAGAAGCCAAGCCAAAGACAATGAAATATTTTCAAAGTGCTCAAAGAAGGTAACTATTAACCTGGAATTCTATACCAAGTGAAAATATCCTTAAAGAATAAAAATGAAAATGTCTCACTTCTTGTAGAATAATGGTGGTCACCTGTATTAGTCAGGGTTCTTCAGAAGAACAGAACCAATAGGAGGCAGATAATTGATAGATAGATTAGATAGATGATGATGATAGATAGATAGATAGATAGATAGATAGATAGATAGATAGATAGATAGATGATAAATAGATATAGATATGAGAAGAATTATTACAGAAGTTGGGACACATGGTTATAGAAGCCAAGAAGTCCCATAATCTGCCATCTGCAAGTTGGAGAACCAGGAAAGCTGGCCATGTAATTCAGTCTCAGTTTGAAGGCCTGAGAAGAGGAGCTGATGATGTCAGTCCTGGTCTTAGTCTGAATGCTAGGGAACCAGGAGTACCAATGAACAAGGGCAGGAGAGGAGAGCATATTTACTCTTCCTCTGCTTTTTTAATTCTATTCAGGCCTTCAGTTGATTAGATGATGCTTACCTTCATTCAAGAGGACCATCTTCTTTACTCAGTACATTGATTCAAATACCAATCTCTTCTGGAGACACCCTCATAGGCACACCCAGAAGTAGTATTTAACTAGTTATCTGGATATCCCTTAGCTCAACCAAGTCGACTCTTAAAATTAAGCATCACATCACCTAAATCCAAACCATGCCACTCTTCATCTAAAATCCACACACATCAAAAAGAATAGCAGAGAACAGGAAATCAGATGAAATAAAAATCAATCTCCATGTCCACCAAAAACCAGAAAACAAATAAAATATGTTATAAATTTCAATTTCTATAAAAGTAGTGAAATAAGCATTAAAACCAGCAGAGTGAGCTCCAGAAATCACACAAAAACAGAGCCAGAGGTATTACATGAACAAAAGAGACTTCAGCAGGGTTCTACTGGTGGAAGATGCAGATATATCAGCCAAGGTCATTCCAAAAAGGAACTGGGGAAATTACTGAGAATACACAGATGTCTAGCTATTGTGCAGAACTACTGCCATTAAACCAGGAATGCACGGCTTCTGGGAGAGAGAAGCTCCTTGGAAGGGAAAGATGCCCCTTGGACTTTTGACAAATTCAAATTCCAAAAGTATAGTATTAAACAATCAGAAACAGACTGACTCACCTCCCCCCCCCAAAATGCACACCCCACAATGCACCATTTATTACATGAAAAGCATGTTCTTTAACTAAGAAGGAAAGTAAGCCACTCTCATTTTCAGTTTTCTCACTGTAGTATTTTTGCGGGGACATTGGGTTCCATTTTTATTAGTAATGATGTGTTTCACATTTTCCAGAGCCTAAAATACAGGTGATTCTGTGGTGAAAGTGGTGGGATGGTTAGTGGTTTTAAGAAATAAAAGATCTAAATAAATAGAATAATGAAACCGTTATGGATAGGAAGATTAAATATTTAAAAAATGTTGATTCTCCTAAAATTAATCCAGAAATTCTGTGTAATTCCCATCATGATTACGACAGGGTATGTGTATGTGTTTAGAAAATTGTTTCTTGAAAGTTATATGGAAATACCACAGTTCAAGATAATCTTGAAGAGCAAGGTGAAAGGAGTTTTATCAAGAGTTATTCTATATCTATGGCATTTAATACAGGATAGCATTTGTGCAGGGACAGAAAAATAAAACAAGTAAATGAAATAGTGGATCTAGAAACCAATTCAGCCATATATGGGCACAAAGTGATATGTCACAAAGTCTGACCTGCAGAGTAATGGGAAATGATCTTTTCAATAAATTGTGCTTGGGCAATTGAATATCTCTATAGAGAAAAACGATTCTGTTTGTTATATCACACCATATATAAAATATTGTAAAAATAAATATAAAGACAAAATGATGAAGCTTCTAGAAGATAATATGGGCAAATAACTTCATGATCTTGAGGAAGGAAAATAATTTTTAAGCATAGCATAAAAAATTTAACTATAAATTATTACTACATTTGAGCACATTTACATTAATACTTATTTTTATTACAAATAACCATGAAGAGCATGTAAAAGGAAGTCAAATCAGAAGATATTTCCACATTATGTATGACTAATACATTACATATGACTAATAAAGGTGTCACCTCCAGAATGAAAAGGATGTCTATGAGCCAACAAAGAAAAGATGGAAAATAAACCAAAGAACTGAACAGGCATTATACAAAAAAATTTCCATATGAAGAACGACCATATGAGATCATTCACCTCATAAGTAGACAAGTAAATAAAAATGTCTAAAATGAAATATCTCTCCATACCCCAAACACAGATAAACTGATGATACCATATATTGGTAAAAGTGTGAAGCAACCAGAACCACCAATCATGCTGATGGCTGTGCTAATTAGTGCAGGTGTACTATCCCTTTGGAAAGAACTGGCTCTATGACGCAGTGGTTCTGCTTCTACACTGATCAACAGAAATGTGTCCACACAGGTACCAAAAGAAATGTTCATATATCCATATTCTTAATAACCCTCAATATAAACAGAACAAGTGTGTATTAATGATAGAAGGGGTAAATAAGTGGTATTATATTTATACAAGGCAATATTATAGAAATAAAAGTGACTAAATTTTTGTTGCATGCTACAAATTGTTGGATGAATCTCACAAACTTAATATTCAATGAAAGATGCGAGGCAAAAAGAATACCTTGTGCACCATTCCACTTACACAAAGTTTTAATACAGATGAAAGTAAACTATAGCATTAGAATTAAGGACAGAATGTACTCAGGGAGAGAGAAAGTGCCTAGAAGGGAACATAAAGGGGGAAATCATTTGGGTACTGATAATGTTCTATTTCATGACCTAGGTGGTAGTTATACAGATTTTCATTTCATGGTGATTTATTTAACTATACATTTGGTTTTTCTGCACTTTTCTGTATGTGTTATATTTCATAATAAAATATTTTTTGTTTTTAAAAATTCAGTCATGTAGGATTAGCAGAAGTACATCAAACACTTATAAGAGTTTGTTTGTGTTATAGCCCAAAACTTTAATATAGCATGTTCCTCTGTGTCCTGTGAGTATGCTTTTGTCCTGAATAAACAGAAACTAAGGCATTCTGGCAATGAGAATGTGGTCCCCTTACTATCAAATTTTAATGATAACCTTGGCCAAAGGGAAGAGGGTTACAAGCAGGACTCTAAATCCATTGGAGTCCTGGTGGAGAGAACCAATCTAATACTTTTCACAAAGGGCAGGATGAGAGCAGGGAGAACAGCTTCCTGGCTGATGAAACAGCATTAGATTATACAGACCATCAAAATTTATACAGCCCAGAGATGTGAGGCTAATATGCCTAGTACTCAAGAGAAAAAGAAAGGTGTGAAGGGGTATGACTAGGAACCTTGTTTCCTGCCCCCAAGTCTATAAGATTATATAGTAAGATCTGAGATTAAAAAGGCTTCAAGTGATGTAATTCAATGAGGTAGATATGCCAATAATTCAATCTGGATGGTGATGCACGAAGAAGTTAAGTAATTTGTCCAAGATCACACACCTAATAGGTAGTAGAGTCTGCTGGTCTCATTCAGGGCCTGCTTTCTTCACCACACTGCTCACTGTTTCTCTTGCAATCAGATACCTGATATGACTTATTGCATAGGGAACTGGTGTAAGGAGCTGAGAATTTTAGTTGTGAAAAAAGTTAAATATGTACCAGTGGCCTAGACCTATATGTACTTATTGACCAATTTACAACCCTAAATGAGCTAGCACAAATGTTATACAAACAAAAAAGTATTTTTAAATTGCTTATATAGAAATATCATAAGTATAATAGTTTATGATCTTAGTAATGAAAATATTATCTAAGATTTTTTAATGTTTGAGCTCTTTAAAGCGATCTACTAATCTAAATCTCACAATAGTTCTATGAGTAAAATACTATAATGAAGGAACAGAGGCACATAGATCTAAAGTAACAGGCAAAAGTCATACTATCTATGAGTAGAGATTCTGTTTCAATGCCCACAGTATAATTTCAAAGTTAACTTTTATTTCCTTCCCAACTTTTTTCATTTTGGCCTAGAATAATTATCTCCAGACTTTAAAAGATAGCCAGACAATGATATTTAAGGAAAAAGAAAATTCAAAATAGATAAGGAGATTGCAAAATATTATCTAACTCATTTAAAGGAAGATCGTTTTCCAGGTCAAAAATATTGTCAATAAAAACCAAGCAAACGAACAAAGAAAAAAATGTATAATGTGAAGTTCTAGTGGAGAATGAAAAAAATTCCAGAAGACATAAGAATATCCTCATTTCTTTTTAACATAGGAAAACAAGTTGCTGAAATGGAAATCGAGGTTGATTTCAGATAAAATTCTAGAACAGATTGTTAAACAGATGACTTTCATGTAATTTAAAATGGAACTGATGAAATGTACTATACTAAGTATCTTGTTCATCACTCTGGTGATCTCTGTGAAGCTCAGTGAAATCCTACAGGCAGAGCCCTCTGCACCAGGACATGGGCAGGGCAAAGCCTGTTTCCTTTACAAGAGATGGGAGAGTAAGCTTGACAACACAGCGTTATGTGGATTTATACGATTGACACACTGTGCTCAGAGTTAAGAAATCATTAACAATTGAGGATCATTAACAATTGATAATTCTCAATGAAAGCTGTACAATTCCTTTTCTGTTTTATCTCAGTACATAACAGGCATTCAACAAATATTGGCTGGATTTTGAATGAATGTCAGCAAATCTAAGATGCCAAAACACAGACTCCTGTGATGCTCTGAACAACATATTTATCTGTAGCTTAGGTGGTGCATTAGTAATATGTCAGACACATTTATGAATAAATGAAGTAGGAAGAGGTAAATGAATGTGTGAGATGCTGTAATAAAGAGTCACCTTTTCAGGGGCTAGCTCATTTGATAGTTTTCAATAAGTATAAGTGCATATTCACTTTTAGTTTTCCATTTAGACGATACTAACCTTTTCTTACTGGTGATTTTTATTCCTCTGATCTCACCCCTAATTCATGGGCAACGTTTTGGCACTAGATCTAAAGTGACATATTCGGAGATTCAGTGGAACATTCTCAACTTGTAGGCATTTCCCTGGTTTCTGTGTAAACACCGTGCTGACTATAAATTGCTTCTGGGATTTATGTCATTGCACTTCCTTGTCCCCTTTTATTAAATTGGCTTACTTGCTCTGCACATTCCTGACTGCTCTTGGACTTTGTGCTGTGTCAACTATCATTTGATGTATTATTACTGCAGACATTTTTGTCATTTTCTTATTTTCTAGCTGAGACCTAAGGTGACTTCATGGTTGAGGTTCAGCACTACAACTGACACTGTCAAGTGAGGTAGGGACTTACTATTAAATATATGAGATATTTTGAAATCAAGTAAACGATAAAGAAATCAGGCTTTCAATAAAAAAGAGTATTTCAGTTTCGTGAAAGGAATATTCAGTGTAGATACTGGGATAATCCCTGAAGTAGCATTAGTACTTGAGTATGCATGTGTGTACTCTCCCTCCCTTCTACGCTCCCTCCCTCCCTCTCTCCCTCTCTCTCAATCTCTTTCTCACAAACATACAAGTTCATCCTGGTACTTACAAAAATGATATGAAAAGTGATAAGAAAACTTGGGTTTGTACTGATACTTTGATAAATTTGAAAAAAAAAATTCTATTCTCCATTGTTTCCCTTAAAAACTTGAAAATTCTTGACTATCATATGCTCTCATTGAAATCACATTGTCAAATCAATAGGGAGGAAATAAAAAGGGCCATAATTTAGACTTGCTTTTATGCAGCAAAATGTATGTTTAGTTTCAATTATTGTGATATATATAACATGTGACACATTTAAGATATAGAGTAGCAGTAACATGGTTTGAAGTAAAACTAAAAGAAGGATTTGCATCAGGAAAAGGCTGAGCTAATTAGGTTAAAGAGAATTCAGAATGTGAGATGAAGGCACCAGCCGAGCTGTGTCCTTCGGCAGAAATTATTTACTCAAATGAATGTTTGCTCATATTGAAAAGAGCAAAAGTACATGGGCAATATGTGTTCATCCTAGACAGAGTACAATCAACACGAGTTATTTTATGAAAAATTGTAAAATTTACTAAGATAGAAGGACTGTTAAGGTAAGAGGCTCAAATAATATATTTCCAATGGTTTAAATTTTCGCCATATATAGAATTTACTTCTGATCCTAACATGGTCTCCCAGTCACTTCTGAAGCTAATGCTACATCACAACACATGCTTTGAAACTGGATAGATATCAGTTAACCCTGTTCCTTTGTGTCCCCACTGTTTCATTACCTCTACAAGCACAGACAATTTTATCTCTTCAGAAGGCCATGAATGAATCACCTCATTTGAACTACAATTAGGAGTCTTCTGTTTTACAAGTAAAACTTAATTACAATTCATGACACTGAACAAACAGTGACATGCTAACTGAAGTTTATATATGGATAATTGCTTTGGACTTTATTACAAAGCAAATAGCTTTATTAAAATATTTTAAAGTCCAATTTCTTAAACTTTTTTTTTTCACAGCCCTCTAACTTAAAACCATTTTAAAGAAGAGCAGTGATGGTTTTCACTGGCTACTGGTAGAATGATAAATATGGCCCTTCAAGTATCCTAGCATATAACATAAAATTATATATATGTACATTATGAACACAATAACTGCACATGTGAATATAAATCAACACAAACTTTTTATCAAAAAGTAAAAAACACAATTCCTAACCACATATCCATGCTGATAGGACTTTAGTATGATTTTGCAGCAAACCTAAGATATAGAGAAATTAACTACCTTATGTTAACAATCACAAAACATAGAAAACAAAAAATAGAATTCAAGACCCATTTCTAATAAAAAAGAATATTATATCAGGTTATTAATATTTTGCTTACAGTATTTTTCCTATATAAAAAACATGTTCACAACATAATTCTTCTGGGAATTCAAAACAAAATTTATAAACATGCATACACGCACATGCCAGTTTCACGAGCTTAGGGGAAATATATATATATATATATTCTATATATATTCTATATGTTCTATATATATATATATATAGAGAGAGAGAGAGAGAGAGAGAACAAGAGAGAGAATTTCTGTCTTTATATTCTATTTCTGGTTTTGCATTTAGAATGCATAAAAATAATTTTTTATGAAAATGTCCAAGATAATATCTACTTATTCAAAAGAGCCTATGTGAAGAATAGTACTAATTATTATGTATACTTACCATTAAGAGGGAAAATAGAATACATTTGAATGACATTCATTTGTCATTACTGAACATTATGAAATGTGAAAAGATGAATAAAACAGGTTGTATCTCTGACAACGAGAAAATTGCAGTCTTTCAGGCAAGAAAAATGAAATCTCCAAACCGTAGAAATTGTTTAGCCCCTTTACCTTAGAGATGAGGAAACTGCAAAAATATAATTACTGGGAGGGCTGTGAAAGGTGGTAAATGAGATTTATAAACACAATGTTATTAGAGTCAAATAGCTAGCTAAAGACTTTTTTTATGATAATCACAGATGTGTCCAATTAGGCTACATTGTTGTTGACTAATGTATCAGGCTGGTTCCATCGCTTTTTTACACTATGAATGCTAAACACAATTTGGTTTTCCTGAAATTTTCATTCACAAAACCACACTTTCTCCCACCATTTTTAATGACCATCGCTATAAGGAAAGAAAACATTGTATTCTGTTGGACACAATTCTTATTAAGTAAGCTACAATGAGAAAGATCTTATTAATTCTTGAATGCAACCTGATAAGTAGGGATTTGAAATTTAAATCAAGCATTTATTTGCACTAGACTTATATTTCTATCTTTTTATTTTGTTGAAACATTTGTCCTTCATGGAAACAAATTTGAGTTGCTGATCAGTCAAGGGAAATGCCTCATTGTGGACAGCTCTTTGAATATAGGGAGGACCGTACATACCCCTTCATTTCTGCTCAGTACGTGGCACAGTGCATTGTGCATAGTAGTTGTTAGGTAATGGTTGTTTTCTGAAGCTCAGTAGAAAATAACAAAAAATATATGAAAAGTTATTAAACATATTAAAAGTTCGTTACAAGAAAATACCACTAGGTAAAAAAAATCTGAAAGAGAAAAAAAAATTCATCGACTTTATACGTCTTTGTCATGTTGCCATTTATTAAGTGCTTCCTATATGCACTGCATTCATTAAATACATTATGACTCTTAATTCTCACAGCCATGCATTTCATCAATGAGAAAACAAGTTCAGAGAATAAAATTAAATTGCCTATTTGTCACATGGCCTTGAAATCTTTGAGGTGAGCTCTAAATCCATATCTCTGACACTTTAGAGTCACAGGACTGACTCTCTTGGCATTTTTCTCAATTTACTCAGGTTTAAGAATTGTGAGTAGTTCTGCAACCAAATCATTTAACTTGTAGCCCTAGTAGTATAATGGTGGTTGTATACAGAGCTACAAAAAAATAGGCTTATTTCCCAAAATCCGAACCACCAAAACCACAATACTAATATTATTATTAATGCAGACACACTGTAGATGGAAACTCTGATGTTATCTTCACACTCTTTAAGAAAAAAGATGCTGTTTACATCTAAGGTATTTTTAATTACTACAGTTATATATATATAACTTATATATATGAATTGCACAGGTTATAATTTTATGTGTTACACAAAGAATGCAAAAAAGTGAAGTTATTTTCCTCTCTGCTTATCTTTGTGTTTTCTTATGTTTCCATTGCCAACTCAATTCAATACATGTTATTAAATTATATGAATAATAGTATATTTAACAATATTAACACCAATTTTATATTAATAAAATACACCATTTCTACAGCATTTGTAGGGTTGTATATTGGTGATAATACAGTCATTTATATTCTTGCAGAGTGATTATATGCGATTATATATTAATACCTGTTAATATCATGTAAAAAAATAATAAATGAAGACACTTTAAAATGGAGCTAGAGTTGCCATCCAAGAGGAACTGCCTTGCCAAGTCTTATGCCACAAACCTTTGAAATGTAATACAGGGTTAAACAGTCTTTGGTAAAATATGACAAAGACAAATAAAGTAGATGAATTTTTCTTTTTTCTCTTTCAGATTTTTATTCCCTAATGGTATTTCCTTGTAACTAACTTTTATAAGTTTAATACCTTTTCACATATTTTTTCTGTTATTTTCTACTGAGCTTCAGAAAATAACCATTATCTAGGTCTAAAGCAACCTCGTGCCCTAAAGAACTGGTTGCAAAGATAAGAAGAAAGCAGAAGCTATGACTACTGGAATAATGACTATAGCACTGAAAATTAAAAACATTGTTTAGAATGAACATCACTATGTTATTTTATTTGCACCAATAGATATGCCTTTCTTCTATTGATGATGTAATGTTCCCCTTCCCTTTGTCATAAATAACCCATTACTTTTGTCTCCTAATCAGTAAATTATTTGAGCTTCTGCTAAATCAGTGCTTCCAGAACAGTCAGTCTTTTCATCTCAAATAAATGCTGTTGCCTCTCACTTTGAGGGGCCTTTTATTTTTAGGCTAATAAACATTTGCTTATGGAACTAGGGAAATATGCTTTAAAGATCTAAGAAAACAATGCCTTTTATAGTTAACATACTAGTCCTAGTACCTGGTATATAACAGGCACTCAAAAAAACTGTAAATCTGTAAATAATCCTTGAATGCAGAAATCCCCATCAAAGCAATAACTGTATATTCATTAAAAAACAAATAATGTTTTAGCTTGCGATTATATACTTTAACATCAACATTCACTTGTAAGTATGACAATATTTCATATAAAAATTAATGTCCTGTGCAGGTGGTGTCAATTCAATTTCTTCCTTTGTTTACAATATTTCATTATAATACAAAGGCAATCAGTTTATCTTACATATCTAGAATAGTGGGAATCAGCCATGAGATGTAGAAACAGTGGTCTATGGAATAGAGTTTATACTTAATTTATATAATGCTTCTTTAACAAATCCTAACTTCTTCACACATGATAATGCTGAAAAGAACCCACTGAAAAACCTAATTCCTAAAACGTTCTGGATAAGAAAGGTTGTGGCCTTTGAGGCTCCAGTGTAATAAGTTCCAAAATGGAGGTAGTGAGCGAGTAGTGCAGTCGTGGGTAGAGGAATGAGCAACACAGAAGACACATGACTCGCCTTTTATTTTCCTCTTACTGTTTTGTGACATGAAGAAAGTCCTGACTCTTCTGAACTTCAAATGTCCTATTTATGCATTCAGTATGATAATACTTGCCTTGTCTACCTCCTGGGATTACTGCAGATCTCAAATGAAATAAGGCATGTGAAAATACTTCAAATCTTGTAAAGGACTCCAGCATTGAGGCTTTGACTAAAAACTAATCAAGCAAGGAAAGAAACCATCATTTCAGCATCTCAGAGAGTTCCATATAAATGGATATTCCAGATAACAGAGCTTTAACTTTTGGTGGAAATGTGTCTCTAAAATGAACTATGGTTGACGGATCTGAGTTTTTTTGTTTCCTGGCATACTGAACATATCTTAATTTTTCCATAACTCAAATGAAAAAATGTGGCCACCAGTAATTGTGCTAGACTGGAATACAGAAGCTTGAATCATCCTCCTTTATGTCAAAACGTCAGGTGGTTGGTCTACTACCAGCCAGCCTGCCTCTTGCAGCACTTTTCTTCCAATTTGCAACTTCTACTCAGCTTTCGTTTGAGAAATCGGATAACCTGGCTATTTAGAATCTTGCGTAGTCCATCAGTTTCAAGTCCTTTCCAAAAAGTCAAAGCAAAGATTTCAGGCTGAAAAGCTTTCTGATTTCTATATGCAGGAATCTTTAAAAAAGCGAAAATTCCAGCTTAGAATAAATTATTGATAGGTTAATAACAAGAGTCTGAGGGTCTTTTTTCTGTGATTCCTTGGCTTTCTTACTTTCTCGTAAGCAAGAACATTCATAACATTCCAAACCAAATGCTTAACTAATTATATAATTTAGAAAACATGATGCCTCTAAAAGATTTACTTTAGAAGAAAAAAGTAATCTTGGGTTTAACTGTGAAGGCTTTTACTTCTCTTTCAAATGCTAGCATACCAATGAAATTGAAAATATTTACCTAAAAGTTTTTTTCTTTAACCTAGTTTATAGTATTGTGAAGATAAACTAGAAAGGAGGTGTTTCTTACTGGTCACATATAAAATGACTAAGCAATAAATAGACCAACACTTCTCAAATTTCAGCCAACGATTGTTGGAAAATTATACTCAATTTCCCTTTATCTTCATTTGTCATAAATATAAATTAATCATAATTTGTATTTTTTTTTAAAAAAGAGGCAAACTAAATACAAATCTAAAAGCAAAACTTCTTCAAGAAGTTATTTGAAAGGAGCCTGTGTAACACTTTCAAATCTTTCTTGAAAATGAGAATGTTGTCCAATCTGCCTGAGTTTTCTAGCAACAGTGAAATTCATAAAGGTCACCCTGACAAACTAAAGCAATATTCTTCTCACAGTTCTTGTTATGGTAGCAGTCAAGCAGCATATTCATTTTCATTTTAATTATGTTTGTAAATAGTGGGAGAGGCAGGCAAGAAGCCTTTGCAAGCCTCCCACTGAGCCTCTACGGGTATCTGCAGAATTGCAGCAATTGCCCTAGCAGGTTTTGTTATTTTTCAGTAGATTTTTATTGACCAGGGGTAACAGCTTATTAAAATTCTGTTAGTTATAAAAGTTGTTAAGAAACCGATTCCTTTGGCATAATGCCTTCCCACTTGATTATCTGTTCATTTATTCCTTCCCGGCGAACATTTATTCTTAAAACAGTGTAATTTTTGTGTAACTTTGATTGTTATCTAATTTATTTACCAACTGACAATTAATCCCTGATATACTGCCCCTACCATACAACCCCTATTGTTTACTGAAGCATTTAGCTACAGTCAGTCACCTTGTGTCTATCTACGAGAGAATCCACGGACAAAGCAGTCTTGAACATTAGCTTTGGTTTAAAAAAGCTGTAGCATCACCATTGTTTTTACTAATATATACAATGCAAGCAATGTCAATGTTACAACTGATTACATAGTGTGTTTTCACTCTATGTAAGGCATTGTGATAGATGATACTGAGAATATATAAAGAAACCATATTTGGGATAGCACCTCAAGGAATTAATGTCTAATGAGGAGATTATACACATGCCTAAATAACTATTATACAAGGTAATGACTGGAAAAAAATGTAAGAGAGTTACTCTTAAACTTCAGGCAAGAGGGAGATACCGGCATGAGGAATCAGGGAAGTCTTACTAGAGGAAGTAGAACAAGATTTGGGACTTGGGGTAAACATATGGTTCAAATATATAAACATGATGCTGGGAAGAGTAAACTGAAAAAACAAAAGCAGAAAAGCAGAAAAGTGCAATGCATCTAAAGGAATAATTATAGTTGAGCTTCCCTAAAATGTTTAAACATAAAGTGGAAAATAAATCTGATTTTTAAGTTAAGAATAAACTAGAAGAATACATTTATAAAGGCCCTGACTACTAGGGTCATAAATTTCAGTCTTACAATTGTGAGGACTGCCAGAATCAGAGCTCTGCTTGCCTGTGACTACACTAAAAGTGACATTGTATATATATTTTTCATCTTCTGACTATGTCTCCTAAGAATTCTCAGAATGCAACTTTACTAATTTATCTTTAAAGAGGGAAATGATGTAATTTTTTTTAGTTATTTCAAGATGTGCTTCTTCTGTAGGGTTTAAAACATATGTAGAAATAAAATATATGATAAACTAGCACAACAGGCTAGAAGAACAAGGAAATAAAGTTAAATAGTAGAAAGTTTATTGAATTATTTGGAAAACAGTAAAAGTTCTATTTTTAAAGCTGATTATAATAAATCCAGAATGAATATTGATATCAAGTATAGCTATTAAAATTTTAAAAATCAGTAACTTAAAGCCAATTGAGAAAAACAAAATCAATTTTAGTACTACACAATTAATTCAATAGAAATCAATACAAGATGAATAAAGGATAAAAGAGAGATGGAAGAAATAGAAAACAAATAGCAAGATGACAGACTTAAATCCAAATTTAACCATAATTTCTTTACATTTAAATGAACTAAATACTTAAAAAAAAAAAAGATTGTCACAATAGTTAAAAATATGCTATTTATATTAGACAAATGTCACATATAAGAACTCAAAAAGCATGAAAGTAAATGATAAGATATACTATACAAACATTAAAGAAAAGAAATCTGTTATATCAATATCATCAAAGTAGACTTTAAGGATAGAATATGACAAGAGATAAACTGTCTTCTTTTTGGTGATAAAAGGGACGATTCAAAGCAAAGAAAGAAATTATAAATGCATATATAATAAATGACATAACTTAAAAATATTGAAAGCAAATTTGACAAAAGTAAATGAAAAAACAGACAAATACACAGTCATAGCTGTAGATTTTAATGTATCTTCTTAAGAAAAGCAGACAAGAAATCAGTAATGATAGAGAAAATTTATGAGGTATACAATTTGTCAACTTGGCTTAATTCTCCACATTTAAAACTGTGCAAATGAGTGCATAATACACATTCTTATAGTGTGCATTTGAACAGTTACTGAAGTAGACCATATTCTGGACTATACAACAAGTCTCAAAAACATTCAGACTTTTAAAATCATTAAGAATATGGTCTCTGACCACAAAATAATTAAATGTGAGATCAATAATGCAAAGATAAACAGAAAATGGTTATTTTTAAATAATTAATAAACTTTTTAATGAAAAAAGTTTAAAAACTTTAAACCAGAACTTTACAAAAGAGGCTATCCAAATGACTAATGTGCATATTAGTTGCAAGGGAATCAAAACTAAAACCAAAGCTACAAAAGACAGCATGCCACAAAAAGAGCTAAAACTAGAAGCCTCCTCATAAAACAAATGCAACGGCATAATCACTGTCTCATCTTTATGTTGCATATGTGGGTTGCCCATATGAATGTTCCCTGAGTAGGGCAGATTTAACTGGTCCTTAGGATTATGTGCTCTAAGGACAAGAGTGTCTCCTGAAGTTCAATCCAGTGTCATTAGCTGTCAGCAAGTTAACATCATCATAGTGGATGTTTGCAGAATTCTATCAGATATATTCATGTCCAAAGGAGGTTCTTTTATTATTGAACCATGACTGAATCATGATTATGGAAACAGATACAACAATTTAGTAACAAACTCAGTTTTTTAAGTTATCCATATATATGTCCACATAGATTAACAAAATTTAGTCATCTGGAATGGAAAAACTAATTAAGCTAGTGCAACTATAATCTCTCTACTATAGGTTCTGGAACAATGTTTAATTAACTCCACCGTGGTATTAAAAAGGACCTAGAATTGACTCAAGAGAAATTATTTTGACAAATATCTTGCTGAGATGGAGGACAGCTCTATAAACATAAACTTAGATACTTAGTTTCACGTGGGGGCTGCTTTGGCCACTCTCACCTGACTCACAGAGACTGCTTATGAAGACAAAGTGACAATCTACTAAAGCCTTATGGAACTCACCACTCCAGATAAAAAGCTGAGTATTTGACTCGTTTTCAAAGAGAGATGACAAACTTTGATTGGTTATGAATATATTAAACTCTAGTATGAGGGTAGGGAATCAAGAAATAATTCCCTGTTTTCTTATTACAGATATTGAATGGTAGCCCCACAAAGCACCCATGATGTCCCCAGACAGAAGCTAGTAATATGAACCCACCCCAAGTTTGAATATGCAACTCCTAGTTTGACTGAGCAACAGATGGTTTTATCAATATTCTTCTCCCAGACTCCATCTTAGAAAATGCTGTGATCTGACACCAAATTAAGCCTTTCAAGAGAATGATATTTAATGAGCCTTCAAAGTTAGGCAGTGGAGCTGGAAAGGCAATTCTGGATATTCTGGAATTTTAGTTCCTCCCTATTTGGGGAAGTTAGCAAAGAGCTTGCTCAACAAGTCTGTGTTAGCTCAATGGATAAATGGGCTGATACCAGGCCAGGGGGCTCAACCTCCACTTTCTCAATGTTTCATTGACCAGGAAACTCTTTTCTTACAGTTACTAGATGTTGCCTGCCTTATTTTCCTTCTCTTGAATTCTTTCTGTGGTTCTCTTATTCAGCAGTACCAATCTAAGCATAACTCTTCGAGGGATGAGAGCCTAGGGAATCATGTGCTCTATGCTTGAAAATTTCTCCCAATAAAACTTATTTTATATTTATACCATATGGTAGTACTGGTGGGTATGTTTGTAATTAATGGAAATGTTGACCAGAAGCTCACCTCTTCTTTATAAGTTGTTGAGAGAATGAAAAACCAGCAACTCCACCAGCCTAATTTATTTGAACATTTATCAAAGTTACTTATCACCTCAATTATCAAGGCTACCTATGATTTCCTTATTACTAAATCTCATGGAAACTTTCCAGCCCTACCTTAACTGATATCTGTAGTATCTGACATCATTTATCACTTCTCCCAGCATAAAACTCACTTTTATTTTTGTTTCAAACTCTTTTTGACATTTTTCCATTTTTCTGTTTACTTATTTTATCTCTCTGCCTAGACTTTCTTATTCCAATCATTGTTTGAGTCCTGGTGGTATTCGTCTAACTGCGCATCAACTCATTATAAATACCTTTCCTGATCCTCCTTGCTTTTTTCTCTCAACAACATAGCTCTTTATTATGTTTGATTATACATATACATGCACTATTATTTTTCATCCCTGTATCATACAGATGTTTCATTTTTATAACCATTAGGGTAGCATTGAAAAACAATTTTGTTTTAATGTTTTTCTATTTCAAATAGTACTAAACCCCCTTAACACACTGGAACATATTTGTGGGATCGTTTACTGATAATAAAAGTAATTAGTTTAAGAAAATGGATATTTTCAGTATTTATGGATATTGCCACATTGTCTTCCAAAGAAATGAAGTGAATAGTGCTTTACAGCAGTCTCCTAACACCTCTCTGCCTCCAGTCCTGGCTCCTTTTACCGAATATTCACAATGCTGTTAGCATGATTTCTTTAACATGTAGATCTGACCATGTCATTTTCTGATTAACTTCTCCAATTCTCTACATATTTTTAAATTAAGTATTTACTACTGACAAAAGCAAAGACTCCTACGTCCTCTTCCTGTTTCACTTCCTGCCAGCTTGCTTTTGCACTTTCTTCTTTTTCTGCCTGATATATCCTATTCCACTCTCTCATCACTCTGTTCACTGAGCTAACTCATACCCTCTACTCTAATCCTTCAATTATCGCATTTTCATTTTCAGCATCTGGAATAATTCTTGGAACATAGAAAAAAGTTCATAACATTTTCAAATGAATGAACAAATGAATGAGCCAAGATTAAATGTCCTAACAAATTATTATAGCATCTTAGTGTACGTCTCTTTCGAAGCACTGATAACATTTCATTTTAATCAGTCTGTCTTCTATACTAGTTTTATGGTGATGAGGACTGTAGTAAGGACGAAATCAAGAGTCAGTTGAATAAATAAATGATTAAATGAAGTGCATTTCTTCTTCATTTACAGATGAAAAATTCTGAGGTCTATGGATGCAATGTGTCTTTCCCAGTGACATAGGGCTAATTTAAGTGGCAGAAACAGACCTAAATATCATCTATACTAATTTTTCTACTCAAATTCCTTTTAGTAAAAATGCTACGCTTTTAAATAACTGCATTTCGCTTTCTCCTCACAGTGTTGTACTTTGAGTAGGATGTGGACAAAACTTTGGCAGCTTTTTTTTTTTCCCAGTCATAACTCTACACTTTAACAAAAATGAATCTATAATATTGCTGCTTCACCTACCTATTTTAATGTGAAGTTAATAGAAACTTTAGAGTTGTGTCCTGAAAGTGGAAGGCATTATATAAGTCATTTGTAATTACCATTGCTTAACATAATCATATTTACTAATTCCTTTATGCAAAAATGTTTCTAATTACACAGATCAAATATACAGGCTCTGTTGATTCAAGAGAAAATAAACACTGCTACTGCAATCATACTACTATAGGAATTTCTATAAGCATAAAGAGCAAGTGACAAAGAAACAGAAAAGTAAATGCAGGGTCTTTGGGCTGATACATATTTTAACCAATTTCCTATTCAAGAGCTACACAGAATTATGATCGTGTTGAAATTTCTCATTAGCTAAAACACGTGAGCTCATCATAGAGATTGGGGAGGTTTATCACACATTATCCAGGATCAGAAAACATTATACACACAGTATTTGCAGAAATGAGTTTTCATCAAAATTTTTAAATTGAATTAGAGGTTAACATAGCACAGTGTCTATGAATAAGCTATGTGCATAGAGAAAGAGCAACATAATTTCAAGGCAGTTAATATATGTGAAGTCAGATTACCAGCATGTTTAAAAACATGCTTTAAAATAAACATCAAATATAAATTCAATGTGGAATCTAAAAAAACAGACTCACAGAAACAGAACAAATTGGTGGTCACCAGGAGTGGGGAGTGGGGGATGGGGAAATCGATGAAGGTGGTCAAAGGGTAGAAACTTCCAGTTGTAAAATAAATGTTATGGGAGTATAATGTACAGCATGGTGATTATAGTTAACAATGCTGTATTGTATATTTGAAAGTTGCTAAGAGAGTAGATTTTAAAAGCTCCCACCACAAAAGTTGTTTCGATGTGTTAACTAACATTGTAGTAACCATTTCACAATATATACTCTATCAATCACTAGATTGTACACCTTAAAGTTATACAATGTTATAAGTCAATTATATCTCCATAAAGTTGGAAAAATATTTTATGTTAGTAGAAAAAATATTGTAATGTAATGTAACATACCAAAGTTTGATTCTAGTATCTATTATCTACCTACATGCTTCCATCAGGGGACCTAGCCAAACACATGGTTTTGATACCTCTTTCATGATGATGATGATGATGATGATGATAGAGGATTTTTAAAAAATCATTGTTTGTATATTTTTTAGGAAATCTCTGGTTCTAACTATCCTTTGAGTTAACATCCAGCTACTTGAAAAATATCTGTGCTTGCATGGATATTTAGGTATTGCATAACTAAAATAGTACATTCAATCTCCACAATGATCCAAATGTATCTTTCAGTCTATCTCTGATCAGTAAATGGCACAACTATCCACAAAAGAGCTCAAGCAAAATACTTAAGATGGTGATTCACCTATTTCGTCCTCTGCATTCATTTTATCAACTTGTTCTGTCAATACAAATTCCTCTTCATTTCCACTGAAATAACCTATTCTAAGCTACCATCATATCTCATCTGGACTAGTAAATCATCAAATCAATCATCCTGCACCCCCACTCCCGTGTTATCCATTTTCCAAAAAGCTGCTAAATGTATTTTTTCAAACTTAAAAATGTCTTTCCTTTTCATAACATTCTGTAATGACTTCTTCACACTTATTTAGAATAAAACATTACTCCCATTCTTGATCCATAAGCCTTAGTTGAACAGTCTCTAGATCCCTAGCCTTCATCTCTACCTCAGGTAAATATGAGGTCTCCCTGTGAGTCCTATGGTCACAAATCAAGTGTTAACTAGTAAGGTGATTCCTCATTCTCTAAAGCAGCCTCACCCCCATGACCCTCACTCTCTTTCTCTTCTCACATATTTGCCTTTGTTATTTCTATCATGATGCTCACAAAACTGGTACTAATCTTTTAAAATTATATTTATTGGAGTGACATTTGTTAATAAAATTATACAGGTTTCAAGTATAATTCAATAACACATCATCTGTATATTGCATTGTGTGTTTACCACCCAAATCAGATCCTCCTATCACCATATATTTGAATTTCTTTGCCCTTATCTACTCCTCTCCCTTCCCTCTTTCTCTCTGATAACCACTAAACTGTTGTATGTGTCTATGAATTTTTCTTTGTTTTGTTTGCTTGTTGCTTTCAGTTTTCTATATCACTTCTAAGTGAAATCATATGGCTCTCAACTTTTTCTGTCTTACTTCACTTAGCATTATTTTCTCAAGATTCATCCATGTTGTCACAAATGGCAGTATTTCACCTTTTCTTTTGGCAGAGTAACATTCCGTTGCATATATGTACCACATCTTCTTTATCCAATTATCTATCCTTGGTCTCATTCATGTATTTGTTACTTGTGGTTCCACCATCCCCACTCCATCCCACCCCTACTCAAGTGGGGCTTATACCTTAGGTATATAGGAAGTATTCAATAAATATTTGTACAATGAGTGAATAAATGACTAAGCAAATGAAAGTTCAGAGCACAGTTACTATCTGGTAATATGATTTGGAAAAAGCAACTGGAACATGCTAATGTACTGCTTCTGAAGATGGGATTATTTTTATGTGTTGGACAGCTGTAAAATAAGATTGAGTTAGAAAAAGAAGTATCTATCTACATAGGGCATTTTCTCAATTGTTGAACTATAACAAACTGTTTTCATTCTTCTTCTCAAGTTGAAGGAATATTTAGAACGGTGTACAGTGTTCATCACAAAACATCAATTTCTATTTGCATGTCCTTATCTGTACATGAAGTGATGATATTAGGAGATGATGATATATGGGAATATTCTAAATAAATGTCACATCTGTTTTTACCCTCCTTAGCAACATGGCATATCTGTTCACATACATTATTTTTAAAAAAGGTAATGTCAGAGGTGCACGTTATTTAGAAAATTAAAAACTAACAAACAAAAGCTAAAAACTTAAACTAGGAAAAAGAAAGGAGGAAAAAAGGGAAATAAGGAGAAGATAAAGGGAAATGGGAAGAAAAGGAGAAAGAATGAGGAAAAAAAGAAGGTGGAGCAGGAAGAGAGGATGAGGCAAAGAAGAGAAGAAAAAAATAAGGAAAAGACATGGTGGTGGTGATAATAGGAGCTGGCTCAACATATATTAGTACATACTCCACGGTTTCATAAGTACAGTAGCACAGTAGTATTAAAAATATTTAGAAAGATAATTTTAAAATAGAGTATATAAATAAACCTATATTAATATTAAATTTCATATATGTTTGTCTTGAACTTTAAATATGGGTAAAAAAAATTATACTCCTATAATACAATATGTATTTAGAGGGAAATCTTAGATATTTTATCTGACACTATATGCCACAGTAAAATCTAGAAAAATTGAAAGATTGAATGTAAAAAAATAGAAACTTTTGAAATAGGATGAAAACACGTAAGTGAATATAATTTTAATTTTGGAATGAGGAAAGATTTTCTAAGTGTGCAAGCAATCAAGACAAAAATCATTAAATGTAATTAAAAAGAAGACACACTTATAAAGCTGAAAAAACACCGTTTAAAAATAAATGGCAAAGAGGTTAAAGACATGTATTCTACAAACATAACAATCAAAAAGATAATATCATTAATACTGGGAATTCTTTCAAATTGATCAGAATAGAAATATAAAGTCTCCAAAGAACATAGAGTCCACAGCTATGGTAAAGCACGGTTAGAAATAAATTTAGAAAAAAACAATTATAACCAATAAACACGTGATAAAAGTATCAAATTTCAATAGAAATTACAGAAATGCAAATGAAAACAATAAAAAGTTAAAATAATGTTGGCAAGCATGTGATAAAAGAGCACTCAATATGGCTATGGGAGTTGCAAATTTATAAACTTTGGTTGAAACACTGTGCCGATATTATTAAGAAACTAAAAAAGGTATGTCCTTTATTCCAAAAATTTCCATCCTGGAATTTTTTATATGAAAATATTATAGAATTAAAACATTATAATTATTTATTGTTAATGAATAAATTATGGAATATTCACACATTCGATATCATGTAGTCATGGGAATGATGTATTTAAAAACACACTTTTAGAAATTCTTCATGATGTATATAATTGGAAATAGCAGATGCATTTATGTAGTATAATTCTAACATAATTTTTAAAAATATGGAAAAGGGGCTGTGAAAAATGACATAAGCAGAGCCATTTTAAAATAGAGCAAGAACAGCCATTCTAGAGGAACTACTTTGAATGTCTTGTTCCTTAAACTCTTGGAATGTTTGAACTGGGCAAAATAACCTTAGGATTGGGCCAAACCAACATCGTCTTGCAAACAATTTTTGTTAAGCCATCAAGAAAGTGGACATCCCGACCACAAGGACCGATGACCATGTATCCTCTATCTAATGACAGAATCAGTAACCAGCCATGTACAGCTAAAGAGTAACTCAGCTTGTCAACACCAATAGGAATTCTTCTATTCATGTAATTATTCTTTTCCTTTTTCTCATAAAAACCTTTGCCTTCACTCTGTAATCGAGATACTACTTGAGTTTCTGTCTGAATCTGTGTTCCTGAACTGCAATTCTTTTTTATCTCTAATAAGCAATCATTGCCTCTCATTTTTGACTTTTTATTTTTAGATTATCAAGAGAAAAAAGACTGGAAAAATAAATATATAAAATGTAGTTTTATAATTATGGCTTATTTCAATATTTTTCTTGATAATTTTGAGAATTTCACATTTATTCTGAGTATGTTTTTCTTTTATAATATGAAAAATACAAATGTTTTTAAAGAAAAAAAATAACCGAGATAAAAAACAGAAACAAGTGTGTCAATTTAACAAATGGGAAATAGTGTTTTTATTCAGGCAATTTCAAGCTTTTATAACATCTTAACGGTCATTCATTTTTTTTATAATCAGATTGCAATATTTTGTTGTTATCTAAACTCAGTAGTAACCAGTGCACGTTTGCAGAGATGTATTATTTCTTTGTTTTCCTTTCTTTTTAAAAATATTGGTATCAGTTTTTAAATGCATCAAGTCTTTTATGACTTAAATAATAGTTCTGCTAATGATTAATGCATGAATACACTATATCAGCTAAATTTTTGACTACCAGAGTTAGAGGAATATTAGAATGTTGATGTCTTTTGACTCATCAAGTAAGAATAAATATATCCAAGATGCAATGAAATACTTTGAACAAATATATTCTACAAATAAATATGATTCAAAAATGAATATATATACCTGTTTCAATGAATGTCTCACAACCTTTTGTTTGGTATTCAGACTAAAAAGACTTCACCAAGAAGCAATTTGTTATAAGTCTGTTTCCTCTTAATTTAAGGAAATAAAATATTTTCCAATCTCTTGATAAAATTGTGTCCTGTGAACCTAACAATGAAACTCTTTTCTGATGATATATTATTCTAAATATATGTTTTTGGTTATGTAATAGAAGTTTATTTCTTTTTTCTCCGCTTTTCCTCACTAAACCTAAAGGAAAACATTAAAGTAAGTAGTTCTTTACTAATAATGCAGCAAATTTTTTTATTTCACTGACATCAGGATGCTGAATGACCTGAAAATGAATCTAGAAATATACTGCTGAGCTTAAAAAAACACTGGTTTTCACATGTCTCTATGAGACATCTACCTTATGGTTGTCTAATTATTTCTATTTAAATGTTCAAGCAATTAGGAAGAAAACTGTTATTCCTTAGTAAGTACATTCAATTCTGCCCTGTATCAATAAATAACAAAATATAGCATTCCCCCATATGGAAACCTACTGTACAAATTACATGTACTTAATATTTAAATGAAATATTTCAAAAATTATAATTCAGTGGACTTATTCAGTTTAAATGTGCATTTCAGAGAAAACTTTATGATAATTATATAAGAAAAACTGGGCCAATTTATCAAGTAGGGTAAAAGTCCCATGCAGTGGCAACAGCCCAAGCATAGACGTACTGAATAGGACTCCATAACGACAGAGTGATTGTTTTGCCACGTTCAGCTGTTTAATATCATGCTTGACTGCCCCTTTCTGGTTGATGATTTTCCTTTGTAGGATATGACAGGCCTAAATGAATTTGAATCCTTGTGAATTAAAACCCTCTGATTCACTTATGTTGGCTAAAATCCCTTATGCACTAAGCAAATATGTCTGTTTCTTCTTGCAATACATCTGAAGATATATAGGATTACATGTGAGCATCTGAAATTCTTCCAGCTATAAGGAGAGAAAAACTGGTTAAATGAAGATACAGAAGAAATAGGAATGCTATATCTAATCATTAACTCTTTATTGACATCATGGTAAAATCCTGAACAAGAAATTTAAGGTTAAAATATTTTTTCCAAATGATCACTCTTTTATACCTAGCTTCGTAACTAAAGTGCCTCCTGGAGGTAAGCCGGTTACACATGTAAATGAATACCAAGTGTTATTGAGTACTTATTAATATTGGAATGGCTTTTAAAAGTATTAACTCAGTTAATTCTCACCACATCTTTTATGAGGAAAGCACTATATATAATCTATATCCCATTTAATTTGATTTTCATTTTTGGAGCTCGAGTACAACAGAAGGAGCTCAGAAGACCCTATCAGATCACAGCATATCCACATCCTTATTCTGTGTTTTGTTTATTCCTATTTATCCTTATGCATTCACTGTCATTCCTTTCTGCCTCCTCCACCTAAGTTAAGATTCTAATGTGTTTAATCTGTATCATTTTGTTTGGGGATTTGTAAAATGTGTATTTTTGTACATGTATTTTTCATTCATGTAAACAGTGTGATGCTCTAAAATTCATTGTTTCTAACTTTTCTCAGTCAACGGTAGGCCTTTAAATTCCACCCATGTTGCTATGCATGCTTTTAACTTATTGCTTCCAGCTAATGCAAAATACTCTATGACATGTATCTGCTGCATTTTCCCTATCTACTCCTCCAGTTATGAATATCCAGGTCACCTCTTATTTCTGCCACCCAGAACAAATGTTCCAGTTTTTGTTCCGTTTGTTCCTTTTGTTTCAAATATTCCAAAAAATGTCCTGATACATGTCCCCTGTGTGACGGCTTCCTTGAGATACATATACACAGGAGTATAAAACTGAAGTCAAAGCATATACATGCACACGACTAGATAAAGTTCTGCCACCATGCTTTCAAGGTAGGCTGTGCTAGTTCTATGATCTCAACAGCATGGAATTAGGATTCCTATATCTTCCCATTGCTCCAATTCTAAGAACTATGCAGCTCTATAATTTTGGACTTTATACCTTTACCTAATAGGCACAAAATTATACTATTCCAAGTTCGAAGAAGAGAAACCAGAGGTACAGAAACACTTCCCAAGGTCACATAGTAAGTGATGGAACTGGGATTCAAACCCAGGTGGGTCAGCCCAAGAGCACACACTTTTAATCACTATTCTATACTTTAACCCTAGAAGCAAAAATAATAAAGCACCAGGAATTGTGGTGGAGAGCATAAGTACTGCCTTATGGACTTTAAGTAATAAAAAAAACAAACAATAACTAAGGAATGTGACAAAAGAAACACATCGATGAGCTGAATTGGCCCAAAGGCCACTATTAAATGATCTCTACTCTATATAATGATTTTACTATCAGTAAATTCTTCCTAATCCTAATTTTAGTAGCTATTGCCAATGGTTAATAGACAGCTCCCATTGTGATACAAAAGTCTATTTTTTTTTTCACAATGGGAAATGTCTATTAAACATCTGCTGTAGCTATAGCTACTGAGAGCACATTTTATTTTTCATGGCTGAGTCATAATGGAAATGTGCAAACGTACAGTTGAAGTCATGGGTGAGAATAGATACATTAAAGTGATACTAAAACTATAAAAATCCTCTCCCAAACATTTAGCAATTACGTCTATTAGATAAATGTGGAAAAAAAATGTATAAAAGCATTTTATTTTTTTACTGGCCAAATATGCTTCACAGCTCACACATCCTACTAGATAGAAATAAAATAATTTATTTGTTGTGACTGTCTGTAAGTCTGGAAAAAGTTATCTATTTCTCTCATGATTTAAATAAATGGCTAGTTGAAGAAGGAAGCAACATATTTAGAAAAACTCTGGGATCTCTCCAACACAATTCTTTAAGCCTTGCAAAAAGATGTTAAAGTTCCAAAAGGAAGAAGGCATTTCCTATCACTACCATCTCACCCATCCATTTTTCAGCACATTGCAATCTGATTTCAACTCTCACCATTCCATAGAAAATGCTCTCATGAAAGTCACCAATGACCTTTTAATTATGAAATTTAATAACTATTTCTTAATGTTAATCTAAACTTAATTCTCAACTGAATTTGACCATATTAATCAGATTATACATAGTTTCCTAAGGTCATCCCTTTTCTGATTCATTTCCTACTTTTATTCTGTCTTTCATGTAAAATTTTTATTGGTTTAAATACTTACAGAAAGTCACCCTAGAAGCAAAATAAGCTTTAATAAGCTTTCACAAAGTGAACACATCTCAGTTACTTCTAACCAGATCAAAGAATAGAACATCACCAGCAAATCAGAAACCCCCTTTATGTTTCCCTTCTCATTACTTATTTCCTCCACAAATGTAAACACTATGCTGACTTCTCTTAAATGTGCCTGCTTTGAACTTTGGTGTTTAATGCCTCTTTGTGTTTGGCTTCCTCAGTTCGAAATTACACTAGTGAGATTCATCTATGATGAGTGAAACAGTAGCTATTTTTTCTTATTGCTGTATAATATTAATAAATATAGTTTATGAATACGCCATTCACATTTATACCTAAATCCTTTAGGTACAAATGTATGTTTCTGTTAGAATGTGAAATCTAACAGAATCCCATATGGAATCATATGGTTATTCAAATTTACACCAACTGCCAGTGGATGAGCATTCCCATTACTCCACATACAAGATTTGGTATTATCAGTTACTTATGTCATCAATCAAGTGACTAGCATGTGTCTGCATCAGGGCCTTATTACGTTCTTGCATTTGAATTGTCTGTTCTTGCATTAACCACAATATTGTATTCAATGGGGCTTTATGATAAGTCTTAATTTGCAGAATAATAATGTTCCTTTAATTTGGTACTTCTTAAAATTTATCTTGACTGTTGGCCCTCTGACTTTCTCCATATGGTTTAGAATCTGCTTGTTAATTTTAAAACATGCAAACATATACAGATGAAACTTTATTGGAATTTTATTGAATATATACATCAATTTTTGGAGAACAGACAATGTTACAATACTGAGTTTTCCAATCCAGGAACATGGTATATCTCTGCATTTAACTTAGGTTTTATTTAATTTCTTTTAATAATGTCCTATTGGTTCCTATTCATGTCTTACATATCTTCAGTCAAATTTACTTCTAAGTAATTGACATTTTTAATAGAATGTTAATGGTATCCTATTTTTTCCCCAAAGTTTTTATTGGAAAATAGTTATATGATTAATCTTATTATATTGAATTTATATCCAACATACTCACTAAATCAGTTATTAATCATACGTGTAATTGTCTTTAGATTCTTCAAAGATTTTCCATGTATGCATGCATATCATTTGTCAGTACAAGTGGTTTTATATCTTTTTAATCCCTATACTTATTATTTTTATGTTTGCTGTATTTTATTGGCTATGCACTCCAGTAATTGAGGACTGAGTAATTTAGAGTATACTTTCTGCATTCTCAATCTCAAGAGAAATCTTTTAATCATTTACATTTATGATATTCCCTGAGATTATTTTTTGAGAAACTTACATTAAGGAATTTCCATTTATTGTTAATTTCCTAATAATTTTTATCATATGGGTGTTAAATTTATCATCCTTTTTTGTTTCTATTGAGATAATTATGTAAATTTTCTCTTCTACTTTGTTTATTTGATCCCTTATATTGATATTTGAATATTAAAACTAACTTGCATTTCTGGAATAAATTAGTCTAGATGTGTTATTATTTCAATATGTCACTGAATTCCCATTACAAATACTGTGTTTAGGATTCTTAAATATATGTTCATGGAGAAAAAGCATTGTAATTTTTGTTTCTTGAATTCCCTTTGTCATCCTTAAATAGAAATGACTTTCCAACTTTATTAAATGAGTTGGGGATAGCTGTCTCCTTTTCTCATGTCTAGTATACTTTGTATAAGGACCGTGTCATGCTTTCCTAAAAAGTTTGGGAAACTTTACTGGTGAAGCCAGATAATATTGGAGCTTCTTATATATGAAGATTTTAAATCACAGATTCAATTACTATAATAAATATAAGATAATAATTTCTACTTTTGTCAACATTGGAGAGTTTGGTTTATTTTCTAATAAAGTGTTGACTTTTTTGAATTTTTATGCATCTTGTCATTGTTATTCATTATATCATTTTATAATTTATTACATTCTATTATTAGCAATGTAGTCTTTCATTCCTGACATGGCATTAATAATCTTCCTTAACTTTTCCATCTATCTTTCTCACATATCTTTTGTTCTGGGACCATCAAACCACATTTGGTTTCCTGAATATTGTTTCTCTGCAGTAAAAGTCCTTTTCTTCTTATCTCATGATCCTCAATAGACTTAGAAAATATTCTCTTCCCCACTTTGTCTGAAACTTACTTCTACTCTTTCTCAAGCATATACCCCTCATTAGCTTGACCCTACTGGCTTCACTCTGTAGATCTCCACTTTGGGCAACTTCAATTACCCAGTTTAATCATAGATCTCTGCAGGAGTATTGTTTATTATACTCTATTATTGCCATTGGTACCTTACTCCTATTATAAATTTGATCTTGTGAGAGAAGGACCATGTTTTAAGGGTCCTGCGGTCTTATATGAAAAGCACAAGTTTTGAAAGCAAACAGATATAAGATCAAATACTGGCTTTGAAATTTAATTTCTGTATAAATGTATGTACATAATGTCACTGACTTTTTTTCATTTTTAAAATGGAAATGATGAAAATTTATTAAATATTTGTAGTGAGAAATAAAATGAATAAACATCCATCGCAGTGCCTGGAGTACATGCATGTAACACACACACACATACACACACATGACCACAAAATGGTAGCTATTATTGTAAGTAAATAATAAGATTAATTTCTATATTAGTAATACCTAGTAGAGCACTTACCACAGAGTAGACATTCAAAATGTTTATTATTTTCAATTTTTTAATTGCCTTCATTATACCTATTTATTCATATCAAATAATTCATTACACTCTAATTTTTTCATTTAGTTCTAATTTTTAATGAGGAAAAGCTCCTCTTAGGAAAAACAATTTTTCTCACTTATCTTCATACACCCAGTGTTTCATAAATAAACATTTTACACAGAAATTTTTTGTTAGAAGTAGAAAGTATATTTTATAGATTTCTAATTAGATAAATGAAATGTTGATTTGATGAGGCATGGTGCAATTCATTGAGAAAAATATATTTTAGACCCAAACTAATTATTTTTGTTTTTCACCATTACAAATATTTTTGATATTTTCATTTCCTTTATGTTGGAAATACACTATAAAAAATCCCACAGGAAATAGAATAATTCCCATTAGTTTATTGCGTTAGTACAACTCTCATTATAGCATTTGAAAACTACAGTAGTAGCAGCTTAAAATTCAGCCTCTAATCTTACCTCTTAATTCTACTGTAGTCAACCATATGGTCCTTGTTTGAAAAATAGCCTAATGTTTGTAAACATGTGGTTAGTTGGCAGAAAATTAATACCTGAAAGAATCCTCTGCTTTTCTGTCATTAATGCTTTAAAATGTCACCAAAATCCCATTTTTCAGATGGTTTGTTTCTTCTGACATTACTTTCAGAAATGCTAAAACCAAGTAAACTGACTGAACTTAAAAGAATAAAGCAATCAGTATAGTTTAACAGTGAAGACTAGTTGTTGGCATTTTCTGTTTAGAATTCACAATAAAAAAACTAAACAAACAGGTTCTCTGTCTTCTTGTCTGTCTCTCTCTCAACATACATAAATATATACCTTTACATAGTATATGTATGTATACACATAAGGTTTGCAAGTTTTAGTAATTCTTGAAATTTATATATTCACAATATAAAACACATCTCTACAGTGATGGATACTAGTACAGTTGTAAGAAAGGATCTTCTAGGTCATTTATAATTCTTTAAATTTCTGCATGTCTATTAGGCTTTGTTAATTCATTCTTCAGCAAATATTTAATAAGTTTTCAGTATGGGCAGGCAAACTAGATGGCCAGGCCAGAAAAGATAAATAAGTCACTCCCGAGGAGCTCTTAAACGAGTTGTAGGGTAATAATACAAATTAATAAAATATAAAGCAATGTGATAAGCATGAAAAGCAAGCAGTGTGTGTGACTAGTCATATTAATAGGAGGAGGAGGAGAAATGGGTAGAATTAATAGGGATGATAGGTAACAGTGGAACTGTAGGCTTTAGAGTCACATCCCTTGGGGCGAATTCTATCTCTGGAATTTTCTGACATGTGACCTTGGGCAAGTTTTCAAGTTTTTCTGTGCTTCAGTGTACTTTTTTTTTTTTTTTTACAATAGGAATACAATACGTACAGTATAGCTACTGTACAAAAAGTTCATCTAGAAGAATGTTTGTTATACACCAAGTACTAAAATATTTATTAGCATCAAACCATAAAGCATAGAACACATAGCATATTGTATATGCAGATACGAACTGCATACTTTACAAACTTTACCTCATTTCACTCTTGCAAAACCCTGTGACTTTAGTATTCTCATTCTAATTTAATAGGAAAGGAAATTGAGTCTCAAATATGTCAGTGACTTGTTCAAGATCACACAATGAGTAATATAAAGAACTGGCATCCAGTCCATTCTGCTGGTTACTCATCTTCTGAACCAAGTGCTTTGACAAAGCAGAAGATGGACCAACAGATGTTTTCTTTGGAATATGAAAATACCTACAGGAGGTGGGTCGTTGGTTTGAAAAATAAAACACAGTATGCATTAGCTGGTGTAAATAAAGCAGAGACTTTCATTCCAGGCTGAAGGAACAGTATGGTGAAGACATTATTCCATGAATACTTGGCAGTTTTAGTAGTGAGGGAAAAGTTCTGTGTTACTGGTGTGAGAGGAAATAGGGTTTAAGGTACAAAAGTTGCAGTGATAGATCACGCAAGAGAGAGTTTTAGTGAAAATTTAAAGAATCAGCTGATCCCAACTTCTATGAAATTAATGGGTCCCAACTCTTAACCTGTTTTAACTAGGTTTTGAATTTCTCTCAGGGTACGCTGTCAGGCTAACGCTTATGGATTTATATTTTTTCATTTATATATTTTCAGCTGCAGTGACTCTACCTCAGTCTGTGATTTAAACCAAGGCTGTTTCCATAGCTCAGTCCATTTTACATGGCATCAAATTCTCCAAAAAAATGAACCAAATGATTCCTGTCATTGGAAGGCAAAGTGAAAGGCTGACAATGACATGAGAGTCTAGTACAGCAAAGAATGCACATGTTTATCACAAACTAGTGCAAGAACTTTTTCTGCTCACCACACAAAAAAATATATACTTCTTACAATGCAGTTACATTAATTTTCACTAAAGATATCAGTAGGTTGACCTCTGATTTGTTTTTGTACCTGCAGTTAGCCGTAAAGCATGTGGCCTTCCCATTTTCACAAATCCAACTTAGCTGTTTAAATGGTAATGCTAAACATTTTACTTGTTTTCTATTATTCTTTGTCTATCCACTATCACATATTCTTGGTTTGACTCATGTTAATTTCTCCTATTACACACTATGGCAGGCCATCCTTAGTATCTTTTCAGGTTGTTTGCCTTTTATGAAGCTACCTCCTAAGCCATACTGCGTATCTCATGTTATTTTTTTTTTACTCTTACAACTCATATACTGAGCTTTCGTGTATGTTATGTTTTGAAGTAGATTTTGTATTTTAGATTTTTTGCTTTCCATTGTATTCCTATACTGTTAATTTATATAGAGTTATGAATTAACCATCTTTATAGTAATAGTAAAGTATTTGTAATATTCACAGTTGATTGAGTATATAAACACTGAATGGAGATCCTAAGCTAAACTGAGAGATGGCATCAGATTTTTTTAAATTAGAATTCTGGAAACACACGCAGATAGGTGTCTTTCCCTTCTACCCATATGGGTTGTTTTATAGTTAGAGGTAATAGGAATAGTCGACAGCAAACAAATGTGCAGTGACATACAAAGAGCTTTTCAAAGATAATACATTGGTATTTTTAAAAGGTTGTTTCCACAGGTACCATGAGTAATATATGAATATCAAGAAGAGAAAACAATAGCAACTACTGGATGATTTGTGCTTTTTCAGAGCTAAATACCATCTGGTGCACATTTTTAATATTTCCTCCTCAAACACCTTAATAAGCTGTACCATTGACATACCATATGTCTCTCCTAGATGGTAATAACTGTATAGAAAGGAAAATCCAAAACACAGCTGACATGTATACTAACAAGGCATACTAAAATTACATTTGTGCCATTGGATGGATAATTCACTCTGACTTTGTAGCATTTCGGTTTGTTTGTATTTGAATATTTATTAGAAGTCTATTGTAACCCAATTTGTTACAATACTGATTTAAGTATAATACCTATCACATCGTGTCTGACAAAATCTAACCGCCACTGAGAAATTATTAAATTAAATAAATGATTCTATGATTAAAATACTGATTTTGTCCTCTAATATATGTTTTATGAATTTCTGAGATATTTTTACATTAAACAAGTGGTTTAAAGAAATACTTAAGTTGATTGATTTTTCTATTTGCTTTAAAAAGACCTAAACCAGGACAATATCACCAGATCTTTTCACAAATCATATTGTGAGCACCACAAAAGAGAAATTTGCT
The DNA here is from genome assembly GCF_000325575.1 of Pteropus alecto. Classification (NCBI taxonomy): domain Eukaryota; kingdom Metazoa; phylum Chordata; class Mammalia; order Chiroptera; family Pteropodidae; genus Pteropus; species Pteropus alecto. Next base: position 20,054,989 of record NW_006436811.1, on the reverse strand, counting down.
GATGTGTCCCCACCCTGAACAATGCCAAGCATACTGTAGGAACTCAATGAAAATGGACTTAATGATTGAATAAATAGTTATCTTAATATCTCAATTAAAATCAACATCACATTCCTCTTCAAATTCTACTTTTGTTTGTTTCATATTATTTACCTCAAAGTAGTATTGTCAGGAATAAGCAGCAAGACTATCTAATATCACCTCAAGCATTCTTTCTTTAAGTCGGCAATGATTGAGTTTCTACTCTTGACCAAGCATTGTGCTCAGTGCTAGAGAAACAAAAAACAAAACAAAATGAAACAAAACAAAACAAGAAGTCTCTACCCCTCCCTATCCCATTCTCAATCAGCAACATGTAAATGCAGAATTGGAATCAAAATAAATAATAACAGAAATTCATTCAATAACTTTAATTGCAATGCTCCCCAAAGACAGAATATGTCTTATATGTCATTTTTTCTTAGTCACTAAACCACTAAACTGGCACATGAGGCAGCAAGTTTGCCAACTAAGGGCTGATAAAATTAAGATTAAAATGTCATGACACCTTGATTGGTATTTCTTCTATGAAATAATTGTGAAACAAAATTAAAATAGATGAGGAATAAATTGTGAAGCTGGAAATTGGAAACCAAGATTAAACTTAATTAATCAGTAACAGTACAGTAGTTGAACACAAGGCATAATATGGAAGAACTTCTGTTTCAGAGAGTGAGAAATGACTCAAAAAGTCAGAAGGTAAACATAGCAAGATAATAGAGACAGGTAAAATTCAAAATATCTTTAAAAATATTCAAGAAATGTCGTGGGGTATTTTTTCTTACAAATAATAAAAGCTGTCTGAAAAATAAAACATCCAAATTTGAAATCTCAGTGAGAATAAGGATTGAAATATGGGTACCTGCAAAATATAACACTGTATAGTAACACTGTAAGATATTAGGAGTTAAATTTTAGGAGGTAAATATACTAAAATAAGTGCTCTGACTTTGCTCAATTTTATATTTTAATACCAAATGGTTCTTCTTTGTGCCAGGATTCCCAATGTCACACCAGTTTTAAAAGCACTGTGTGAACAGATGGAATGCTGCTAAAGTTAAACCTGCAGGTATGTGTTGAAAAAAAAAAAAAAAGAGAGAAACAATTGCACAAAGTACGACACAAGAATTCAGAATTCTAATATCACAGGTCATTTTCCACCATGCCGGGTAAACTCTGAAAAAGTATGCCTTAATTTCAAATGAGAAAGTTCAGTTAATTACAAAGCTGGCTTACATCCCATGCCCTAAGGTGCCAGGCCAAGTTATGAAACTGACTCAGGGTTTTGAGTTTAATTCATTTTTTTTTTCCTCTTTATCAGTAAACCCCAGGATTTGGACCCTTGGTAAAGCACTTTCACTTGAGAAAGGGTATGATTAGCAAACAGTTCATTTCATCCAACAGTGACATCTGCTGTCCACTCATTAGATTTACTGAGGCTGCCATGAAATGTAATCTGAGGGGCTAGGAATAATGCAGAAATTCATTCAATAACTTTAATTGCAATGTTCCCCAAAGACAGAATGTGTCTTATATGTCATTTTATATCATAGTCAAGTTTATATCACTGAGAAGATCTCAGAAATGAGGATATATTTTTTTTTCTGAAGATGTTGGGCTTCAGTACTTCCTGGCAAAAGAGCATAAAGTATTTTTATTTTTTTTTGAAATTGTGTATTATATATAATTATGTTAAAGAATAAAATCTAAAATAGATTAAAAAAACAAAGTTTAGTTTTCTGAAAAGAGGTAGATGTAGAAGTATATGGAGTAATGGTAAATCTGACTATTACATTTTTATCATTTAAACATATACAGAGATTTGTATAT
>NW_006436811.1:20019515-20052890 GCF_000325575.1 Pteropus alecto | reverse complement strand
AAAAAAGAAAAAAGAAATAAAACAAGAAAGTCTATTTTCAACAAGACCATGAAACAAAGGAAGACTCTTAACTCCAAATCATATAACATGTCTTTACAAACAATACTGAACTGAGCAAGAAGCACCTGGGCTTTGGTAGAAGAAATAACTGGAGGATAGTGGTGATAGATCACTAGAAATCCACAAGCAAAATACATGACCCCAGAAAGAGAAGGCCCCAGCCAGAGTCAGAAATGCTGGAGTAAAGAGTTAACAGGGTAGGAGTCCTCAAGGCAGTGGCAAGAGAATACCCAACACAATTCTCATTGGGGCCCAGAGGGGAAAATCTTTGGAAAACACCTATAAAATACATCATGCTAGAAGGCAAAGATTGTGTCACTTGCAGCAGGGCAGTGGGAAACAGGAGAGTATAAGCCTACAGATAGAAATTGTCCCAAAACAGATTGGATTCTGGGAATAAGAAGAGCAGTGGATCTATTATATCCCAAAACATGAGGAAACAGTCTTTCATTCTAGCAAATGATGAGAGGCCCTTCATCTGCAATGTTTGGACAAATTCTATAACCTCTTTTCCACTTCCTACAAGAAACTCTTACTATTAGCTAGTCAAGGACATTCAACATTCCTATATGAGGCACACTAAAGGAATTTTCTTAGCAGCCATAAAAGATACTATAAGAACAAAGATTAAAAGTTACATATCAACTTTTAATCATCACAAACATGTTGCTATAAAACAGATGAAAAATGTAATGAACATTTATACATGCCAACATAAATTCTAACAATTTAAAACATATAAAGGGACAATTTAGAGAAATACGAGAACTTGAGGAAGAGAGAATCGGAGTGAAATCAAAACCAGTAGGATTTGTGAAATAGAATTAAAGACAAATTCATTTTAGAAAAAACTAAATTATAAAGAAAACAAGGAAGATTAAACTCTAAAGAAAATAAGAATCATAAAGAGGAGAAACAAGAGAATAAAACAAAGTAAATCCTCTCTTTGAAAAAACAGAAATATAGAAGATAAAATAGAATTAAAACATATATATATAGAGAGAGAGAGTCTATGTTAGGCCAAGTTACAATGCATAGTCATATGTCATATATAATATGTGAATATTATATATGTATATATTCAGAATTTTCAACTCCAAGATAAATCCTTGTATAATAATTAGACTTCAGTGATTAAGAAAGCATTATTTGAGAGCTTAGGTACAAAAATCAAATCACTTAGAAGAAAACTAATAGGGCATCAGAGTTTTTCACAGAAAAAGTCGACACCAGAATGTGGGAGGGAATATCTACAAGTTAATCAAGGAGATAAAGAAGCCAATGGCTTTATCTTTATCCTCTCAAGGTGTGCATCAACTATAAAGTCTATAGTTATGAACATCCATAAATTCAGGGAACACTTTATAGTAAGATATTCTTAAGAAATTTATCAGTCAACCTATTTCTGATTAGGAAAATACTGTCAGCAAGAAAAGAAGTGAGAAATGAAACCATTCATCTGTAGATTTAAGGGGAAAATGGCATGGAAAATGAAAAATATTTTACTGATAATTCTGAGAATGTACAAATGATCCACCTATAAAAGTTAGGAGGAGAGAGTGCAAGAATGTAGAAAGCAGATTTACCTCCCCAATTGTGTCATATACAATAACTGAGAGTAAGAATATTTTTAAAGCTCACAATGTACCCATAATAATATATACATATTAAATAGTACAAAGGCAAATATTAAGAAATGTCCAGTTACAAAAACTGAATAATGCAGGAGGAGTAGACAAATTAGAAATAGCACCTAGTTTAATTTTATTGCAACTCACAGTAGGGAGCCATTAGATAGTGTCTAAAGAAACAGAGAAAATTTAAATACAGTCAAAATTATGAAAATAATGACTAGAAAAAATACATCTGCTTATCAAAATAAATGATTATTTATTACAAGTATTTAAATTATATTAGAAATCAATACTTAATTTAATGACGTACAAAAAATATGCCAATAATCAAAAATGTTTTTAGAGGTGAAAAATACAAACAAGGCAAATAACAAAACAAGAATCATTCATTTGTTTTTCTACCATGTTGTTCCTTGCATATGTTTTTATTAATTTTTAAAATTTTGTTAAGATATTTAAAAAGTGCTTCTTATATATTATTTTCCTGACAATTCTAACCTTAAGGTTATATTTCTTGCTATGTCTTTCATAATATCTATTTTCCTTGAGTGCTTTGCTTTTTTTGACTTTGTTTTGTTCTGTTTTTTTGATTGAGAGGAAAACAACAGGAAACGCACACCAGTGCAGGTTGTCTCTCCAAAGTTTGACTATATTTCACAATCCTCCCACTTCCGTTTACTTTTCAGAGATCTCGGTTAGTTGTTTATGGTAGTTTTTTCAGGTTGCTAGTTGCAATCAAAGTGAAGAATAGGTTATAGGGAGTTTAGCCTAAAACAGAGGACCAGAAATCCATCTAATTTTCTAAAAAAAATAAACTTATTCCTCACTTGTGACTTATAGGGAGAAATGCAGATTTGGAGACATAAATTGTCCATGACTTGGAAAAAAATCGTTAACTGTATAAGGCTCCATTTTAGCTAATATAGAAGAGATATTGTTGAGAGAACAAGAAAGTCGACAGTAAAGAACTCACAAGGAAAAGCGTTTCCACAGATAATATAATCTATCCTACTCCCAAAAGGAGAAATTTTGTATTAGTGAAACTTCCAACAGGTATTACTTTCACTTCAGTTAATCCACAAAAATTGAGTCAGCGACATCTGTGATCAACCATATCAAAAATAGCTGATAGATGAAATGTCATTAACAAAACAAATAGTTATCCATCATTCAGTAAAAGTTCATCCATCACTCAATTCTGTCTTATAGTAAGCACACACACTACACTGAAAACTGTCAACTTCTGATGATCTGTAAACTTTTCTTTCATGACCATGTGATCACATTTAAGAAAGAATACAGAAAGTTCAAGGACAGTCAATAAAAAAGGCTATAGTAATATAATAATAAATATGATAAATACCAACATTATAACTTACACTACAAAATAAAATATCCATTTTATTGACTATCTGATAGTATTCTGATAAGAAAATGCCCTGTATTAGATATGATCATATAATCTATACTAACATTACACATTTTAAGTGACACAAAAAAGAATAAAAGAATCTAACAGAAATTGAGGTTAATCATTGATTCAAGTTCAATATTATAAATATGCATAAAATTACCATAGAATTACAGGTGTATGGTGATTGAAATGCTATAAAACAGACATTCCTAAATATACATATACAATCCAATTAATCATTCCCAAATAGAAGCCAGATCTTCCATTTATTCCCCATTAATAAATGATATGATTACTTATCAATTATGCAGTTAGCTATTTTTAATATCCCCATTAAGAACTTAACATAATTTTTGCTAGAGAAGCCTTTTCAGATGTCTCACATAATTTTTTAAATGTAGATGTCTGTTGTGGGTAGAACATTATAGAATATGCTGTTTTATTCAGTGCCGACTAATCACATGCATAAGACTTGAGCAGAAACTCTCCACAAAATAATTCATTATTTTCTCTTAAATTTTACATTATGCGTGCACATACATTCATACAAAAAATTAATAGTGATGGAAATCTAAGTGAAATGAAATATAAAGCTTGTGGTAAAGGACGGTAATACAAAGCTTGTGATAAAGAATTAATTGTACACACACATACACACATACACACACACACACGAAGTTTTCCAACAACCATACAATTTTTCATAAATTTCTACCCCAAGTAAATGTGAATTTTCACTTTTGTAATATATTGCATATTAAAAATGAACTGTGTTTTTATTGATTTTGAAAGCAACACTTCAAAGTATTAAAGTAATAGCTTTTTGATTGATTCAGTCAGGATGAGTTAGACATTGAAAAGGAAAGGAGAATTAATCAGAAAGCCTTAATATAAGACCTGTTCATAGTATGGATTTCCATTTTTTGTGTTGTTGTTCTCTTGTTAGAGACCTGATGGACTGTTTGAAACAAGTTGAATGATAAAATGACTATGACTAGAGAGGTAGTAAGTAAAGATATATAAGAATGAAGTCTATTTTGAAAATAATGTAAAGACCAAATTTTAGAATATTCCCAGTATTCTGAGTAGAAATTTTACCTTTTTTTAAGTCAGGTATATACTTCAATCAATCCTCATAGAAAAGAATAAGTCAAAAGTATGCCTAATCAAGATTAAGGATATAACTTTGCCTTGCTTAACCAAAGGAAATATCTCTAGAATATTTGCACTGATAGATGCAAATCACATCTGTTGTCAATCAAATTACAAATGATACTATACTCTGGCTTTAACACTAAATTTTTTTAAATTTTTTACTCAAGTAATTCAAGAAACACATACCAATTTCCCACTCTGAGGCAGGCACTGGACACTAGACAGAATCCTGGATAAAACATAATCCCTTCCCATTCCTGACATATGAGTCACTGTGAGAATTCCACTGTTGATACACTGGTGATTCTGAGGCATGATGTCAAGATGTAAGGTTCTCAGTCCACCTGGGAGGCCACAGGGAGAAGAATGTTGTCCAGAAATACCAAACAGACTGAAAATAATGGACTTAGGACTTAATCCTGTGGGACACTAATCAGAATGATTCAACAGCTTGGCTGGGAAGGAGAAGCTAGACACAGGGTAGTAACTGCAGGGAAATAAAGAGCTGAGGGAAAACTAAATATGGAGCTTAGAGAAACTTGAATATGTCAAAAAAAAAAAATAAAAGCCCAATATGTAAAAATGTTGATGACAGAAAACAATTAATTTATCAGGCTAAGTCCTGTGGAAGAGGGTGAATCAGCCTTAGAGAAGAGGAGGGTGTCATTTTGCTTTCTTACATGAAGGAGAGAGAAAAGGGCACAGAATCCAAACATTTATATCAGATACACTTTGCACACTTTCGTCATTTTTGCAGACTTCCCAGCAGCCCAGGTTTATGTGAGAAGGTAGCTAGCTGAGTTAATCCAGAGGGGATTTGTCAAGGCAGTGGAGTTGACAATTTTGCCAAGAATTGTTAAGTGACAGATGGTGGCATCTAGATTGGATGCATAGAACATTAAGGATGGGAGGTTTAAATAGGGCCAAAAATTAGGTATAGTGAAACGAATAGGGTGAAAGAACTGTAAGGACAATAGATAAGTTTTGAACTTTTGATTTCAGCAGTAGAGAATTTTTGACTTCCTTATCTCGTGTGTCCCATAAATCACTCATTCCTGTCAGTCCCATCTCTATTAACTCCTTTTTCATGCCCACTGGCAAAGCCTTGGTCACTGCTCTCATCCTCTCAATACCAGTGGTCTCTTCTGCTGGAGTCTTCAAAAGAGCTTTTCTGTCTCCAATCTCACTTTCCCTCAAACCAACAGATCCTTTAAAATCTCAAAGTAGACTTTCCGAAGTGTAAATCTAACGAGGTCACTTGCCTACTAAACCCATGTTAAAAATAATATGAACTTTATGTCAGGCACAATGAAAAATAGCTACCTCAAAGGGCTGTTTAGAGAATTAAAAGAGTTAATGTTCGTAAGATGTGTACAGTGGTATCTGGTACACAGATTTATTCATTGATATTACATATGGTAGAAAGAGAATTCAACTCAAAGATCTGAGTTCCAGCCATGGCTATGTCATATATTTCCCAATACTTTTGAAACAAGTAAAACACCTTCTCCAAATTTTGGTTTCTTCATATGTAAAATGAATGGGAAGCTTCTAGTTTATAAAAGCTATGATTTCTCAATTCCATCTCAGAGAATTTCTTAATTCCCTATCAGAATTATAGCCAGTTCTATATAAATAAAATTCCACAGCAAGTTATTCTGCAGAAAAAAAGAATGAGAATGAAGAAATTTCTTCTGTACAAGATACTTAATAGAATTTCATTTTTCTTATTTTAACTTTTTTTTCTTTTAGGTGAGGCAACCGTTGGTTGACCTCACAGATTGCAAGGACATTGTCAGTTTACAATCCTTTATTTTTTTATATTTTACTCCTACAGCACCTGGTCTTCCTAGGGGGTCTCCCATCCAAGTACTAACCAGGCCCAATCCTACTTAGCTTCCGAGATCAGACATCAGGCTTGTTCAGGGTGGCATGGCCGTAGACTTATTTTAACTTTTTATATTGATTATATTTATAGAAATATCGCAAAGATCCTCGAACCTACATCCCCTAATGTTAAAATTTCATATGGCCACAGTATATTTGTGCAAATTAAAATTTTAACATTAATACAGTACTACTGACTTAACTATAGACTACTCAAATTTTACCTTTTTTTCCACTTTATAAAGTTCTTTACCTATCTAGGATATAATAAAAATCCAGAATAGAACATTAGATTTAGTTTTTATATCTTCTTGTGCTCCTATGATCTATGAAAATTTCTGTCTTTCCTTATTTTTTATGATCTTGACAATTTTGATGAATAATGGTCAAGTATTTTACAGAATTTCCCTCAATTTAAGTGAGTATAATTAATGTCATGATTAGGCTGGAATTATGGGTTTGGGAGAAGAATGACAGAGCTGAAATGCCTTTCTCATTGCATCATATCAGAGGGTGAATAATACCAACATGCACTACTAATATTAACCTTGACCACTTATTTAAAGTGGTGTCTGCCTTGTTTCTCCACAGTAAGGTACTATTTTACCATCGTTATTATTTGAAGCAAGTCACTGAGTCCTGCTGTAAAACATTTCTCTTTTTTTAATCAGTAATCACAGAAATATTTATTGATAGGCATTATCAGGCAAGAATAAAAAACTGAGGTTTTTCTAACAGTCATGCACCACATAATGACATTTCAGTCAATGACAGACTGAGTATACCACAGTGGTCCCATAAGGTTATAATGGATCTGAAAAATTCCTATCACCTAGTGACATCATAGCTGTCATAAATCGTAGTGCAACGGTTGCAAAAAATCAACAAGGCTGTGGTTGAGGTGACAAACAACTTTAAACTGGGCATGGATAAAGATGACATTGAGGAGAAGCTAGAGGCGGTTCCTGAAGAAATGACTAACGAGTTGTTGGAGCTGTAACAGGAATACATAGCTGAAGAAGAGGCAAGAGAAAAGAATACTGCAGAAGAAAATTAACCTCTAAGAAATATCACAGTGAATGGCTTAGCAGAAGCTTTTGCAGATCTCAACAAGCTCCTTAAAAATTTTTAAAACGTGGACCCCAACACTGAAAGGTTTTCATTAATAAAGAGGAATGATCAGGATGCATTACCTAGTTACCAGCAAATCTATGATGTAAAAAAAAAAAAAAACTACCATCGACATATTTCTGAAAAGAGTGACACTTCCTCAGGTAGGTCCTACAGGAGGTATTCCAGAAAAAGGCATTGTTATCCTGGAGATGACAGCACCACACATATTACCCTTGAAAACCCTCCAGTGAGACAAGATATGGAGATGAAAGACAGTGATATTGATGATCCTGGACCTGTACAGGTTTAGGCTAATATGTGTGTTTGTGTTTTAGTTTTTAACAAAAATTTTAAAATAATAATAATAATAAAATGAAAAATAGAAGAAATCATATGGAATAATGAATAAAGAAAGCACTTTTGTACAGCTGTATAATATATATTTTAAGCTAGGTATAATTACAAAGGAGTCAAATAAAAAAGGTAAAAAAATTAGAAAATTCATAACAAAAAAGTTATGGTAAGCTTGGTTAATTTATTATTGAAGAAACTATTTTTTTTATAAATTTAGTGTAGCCTAAGTGTACAGAGTTTATAAAGTCTATAGTAGTGTAATGTCCTAGACCTTCATATTCACTCACCACTCACTCACTAACTCACCTAGAACAGCTTCCAGCCTTCAAGGTCCATTCATGGTATACAGGTATGCCGTTTTTCATCTTTTATATTGTATTTTTATCTTTTCTATGTTTAGATACACAAATACAATGTGTTACAATTGCCTACAGTATTCAGAAGAATAATATGCCATACAGGTTTGTAGCCCAGGAGCAATAGACTATACCACATAGCCTAGGTGTGTAGTAGGCTATAACAACTAGGTTTGTATAAGTGCACTCTATGACGTTCACACAATGAAACTGCCTAATGATACATTTCTCAGAACACATCCCCAATGATAAGTAATGCATGACTGTGATTATATTTTTACTTAATTCCTAAAATCTTGCAACATCTAAGTAATGACTGTAGTAATTTAAAAAATTCAAAGTTCAACTGCTCCAGGCACTACATTTTTTGTGTATTTATAATAAATTGAAAACTCAGGATGATGATATTTTTTTCACTGTTGTTAAGAACACTGAAAATTTCCATTGCAAGGGCATTTTATATAATTTTAAGTGTCTTTTATCTTCTAGTCAATGTAAGAGCAGCAACATTAAAATATTTAATTTTTATTTGAACATTTACCCATTTACATTAGTCCATTTTTACAGCAAATTGAAATAATAAGGCAAGTATTATATAAATAAAATATAACATGAAAAAATTAAGTGCCTTTATTTTTTATTGAAATATATTTCACATATAATGTATAAATTTAAAGTCTACAACATGTTAATTTGACATATTTATATACTGTAATATGACTGGCATTATAGTGATAATTAGCACCTCTATCATGTCATATAATTATCTCTTCTTTTTAGTGATTGGAATAATTAAAATCTAGTCTCTTGGCAAGTTTGATGATTATAATAAAAAATAGTTGTCTATTTCACTATCCTGTGTAGTAGATTTCTAGAACTTTATACTTGTTGCAAGTTTGTACTCTTCTCATATTCTACATATAAAGTGATATCATAGGATGAATGGTTAAAAAAATGTGATATATACACACACAATGGAATATTATTCGGCCATGAGTAAAAGAAAGAAATGAGATGCTTACAGCTTTACTTTCCATCCCTAAATGTTCTGTGCACAGGATGCTCTTTTAAGACTGATCACTAGGCAATGGCCATGATCCCTATTCTGTAAACTTGCATTCCATCACTAGAACTTTTAGCTAGAAGAATTCATCTTAGTACAGTACAGATCCCTGAGCTTCTTCAAATCTGACTGGGCTTGTTCCAGATGCCTCCAAAGACTCCCGTTACTTTTGAAAGTGGCCTCAAGAATTCTTCAAATCTGACTGGGCTTGTTCCAGATGCCTCCAAAGACTCCTGTTACTTTTGAAAGTGGCCTCAAAGACTCCCATTACTTTTGAAAGTGGCCTCAAGAATAAAATATCCCCCAAATAGCTTACAGATATCTGGGCAATATAAGGGAGTTGTGTTATGGCTATCTACTGCTGCATCCTTATTCCTTCATACTGAAGGAGAATGAAAGGTGCTTAGACACTGGGCTTCCCTAGATAACACAATGCCTGAGATCCTTTGAGTCATGATGATTTCATCCTACCCTGGATTATCTTTCTAGCTTCCACTTACATCTGCTTATCTTTTTCAGTCTAAATAAGCCTATACACAATTCAGAAATAAATTCAGAAATTAAATCTAACGTGTCTGTATATCAAGTCTTAAAAAATATACTCTGTCTCCTATTGTATCTTTCAAAACATGTCTGGATATATTTTTGGAAAACCTTATGTGGATAAATACAATCTGGAAAAAGTATCTGTGGCCTTTATTACAAGCCACGTAAGTCAATAGATCTTCATGACAGATCTTCAAACCCATATAAAAAAATCAATATTAAGGCATGTACCTGTGAGGATTTCAACACCATGCCATAGATTTTAACTCATTCACCCTTTTCCAAACTGGTTCTTCTATAGAAACACAGCTAAATCTCACCATAAATTTCACATAAAAATAGATATTTACTTCCAGAAATATTTTTAACATTTTGAAAAAACAACTAGTTTCACTACTTCTTCTCACCCATGAAATAAAATATGTCTATGTTAATCAAATTAAAGATATGTGAATAAAAAAATATCTTAGGAGAAAGAGAGACTCCTAAATCAATGGAACACCTTTACTTGATGTGGTTGTCATGTGATTGTTAACCCAACTGTCTCTGTATTTGTTAAGGGTCATAGCCATGGAAATGCAGTGAAAATTACAGATAGATAGATAGATAGATAGATAGATAGATAGATAGATAGATAGATATAGATATATATATATACACACACACATATATATATATTTTTTTATTTTAGGAAATAAAAGATGTACTGTGTTGCCTCTGTTGTGAGTTCATCTGAGTAGAAAATGTGAGCAATGAATAAGCCAGTATGCATCCACATCTGCTTAGCAAAACACTGTGTGGTACAGCTCTCCACCACTGTGCTTAGGAGATAAGTTATCAGCAGTATAGAAGATGTTCTCCCTTGCAGTGGTAAATTTGCATAATTTTGAGAGCCTTGGCAGTAGGCAGGGAAGAATGAACTATCAGCATGGAAAATGTCAAAGCGGCAATGGAACGCATCTCCAGGCTGCTGAGTAGATGGCTCCCAAGGCCCCATAAGAAGAGCATGCAGACTCTCAAGTAAATTGACTTCCATGATGTAAATCTGTTCCCTCCTGCCTATTTTTTAAGAAACGTGAGCCAATTGCAGAAGAGACATCCATGGTGTTATCTGAGATCCTGGAGAAAAGAAAGTTCTATAGTAATGAGATGAACATTTGTTTTCTGTTTTCTCTAGACAATGGAACATGCTGGGTGTATCTGCTTATGTGATGGACTAAATTCTGTAATAAGAAGGCTACATGGCTTGAAAAATTAAAAACAAATAAACATACTTTTGTTACAAGGTTCTTTAACTTTGGCTAGATTTCTGTCGTAAAAATAATGCTTTGTAGTCATCAAAACCTATTTCCTTTTCCTCTTAAACACATGGCAAGACCATTGTTCCTAGGTTCCCTTGCAGTTTAAGTGACCATGTTATTGAGTTTTTGTCAATGGGAAATGCTGTAGGTTACTCCCATTAAAATGTCCATTCCACCAGCTGAATGGAGAGGACTTGGTTAACATAGAGGAGCAGTGAGCCACATGATGGAAGATTCCTTCAGGACTCTTCAACACAGATTCGAAATGCAAATCAAAACCACAGTGAGATATCATCTCACACCTGTCAGAATTGCTATCATCAACAGGACAAGTAATAACAAGTGTTGGAAAAAATGTGGAGAAAAAGGAACCCTTATACACTGCTGGTGGGACTGCAAACTGGTACAGCCACTATGGAAAACAGTAGGGAGGTTGTTCAAAAAACTAAGAATGAAACTACCATATGATCCAGCAATCCTTCAACTGGGTATTTACTCAAAAAAACTTGGAAACATTTATCCAAAAAGATATATGCACACCAATGTTCAAAGCAGCTTTATTCTCAGTGTCCAGGACAGGGAAGCAACCGAAGTGTCCTACGATAGATGAAAGGATAACGAAGATATGGTGCATATATACAGTGGAATATTACTCAGCTATATGAAGATATGAAACACTGCCATTTGCGACAACATGGATGGATCTTGAGTAATCATGCTAAGCAAAATAAGCCAGACAGAAAAAAGTTGGAAACCACATGATATCAATTATATGTAGGATATAAACCTAAACAAACAAACATGACAAACAAACAGAGATTTTTAGACATGGATAGTGGACTAGTGGTTACCAGAAGGTAGGGTGGAAGGGGGCAGGTTGATAGAGGTAAAAGGGGTCAAATATATGGTAACGGAAAGAAATCTAACTGTGGATGGTGAACACACAATGCAATATATATGACTTGCTGCTGAATTGTACACTTGAAACATTGGATTTGTTGATCAATGGCACCTCAATAATTTTTAATAATTAAAAAACTAAAAATAGAGAGAAAATAAAACTCTCCTCAAGTTAAAAAGAACGCAATGACCTATCTTCCTTAGATATTATAGTAAGATAGAAATTCATTGTAATAAGCCACAGAGATTTGAGTGTTATTTATTATACCAGTTTGCTTACCCTAGTTAACTTAATTGCCATTATGTCTAAAATACTGATACCTTGCTGACTAAAATCTGTTGGTATGGGGAAGGAGAGATAGGAGTAGGAAATAGAGGGGATACTATTTCAAAATTAACTAAGATAATATCTGTAAAGCACTTAGAACAATATCTGAAATACTGTAACCATAATATAAGAATTTGTTTAGATTGACTAATAAGTAGATATATAGTTGAGAAAGATATAGACGGTTTTGATTTTTTTCTTCTGGAAGTGAAAATCTATATTTAATCTTTGGCTGATCTTTCTGCTACTTTGCAGAAGCTCATCCTCCTCTAAGTCACCATATTATAGGCTGTGTTTCTACCTCAATGCTCAGTCTCACACCCAATTTTCTTGTCTCTTTATGTTATTTCCCTAGAAAATTTTATTCACATCTATGAAATCTATTACCTCTATTGGTTGATATTGATAGAGTTTATATCTCTAATTCAAACTTATCCTTTGAGGTTAAAACAAGCAAACTCAATTTTCTACTAGATATCAACTCTCAAAAATGTTCCAAACTTCACATATTCAAGAATAAACAAAGGCTCTTTCTAATTTATTCCTTCTATTCCACTGACTGCTATTTTGGGAAACTCCACCACCCTCAATCTAGTTGTGTTCTCCAAAAGCCTAGGAGCTATTCCTGATACTATGCAGTCCCACCCTTCTCAGAACCAAATAAATGATCAGCAATTCAGATACGTTTACTTCTTAATGGCTTTCACATCCTTCTATCTTTCCTTTTTTTTCACTATCCCAATCCATAGTACTCTTATGAGCTGCTGCTATAATTCACTAAGTAATCTTCTTATGTTTATTTAGCTCCCATGCAATATGCTCTATTTATTGCGGTTACAGGGATAATTTTTCAAATGTAAATCTAGTTAACACATGCCTCAGCTTAAAATCTTTGTAAGACTGTGTTTCTTTGAAAAAGATCAAATCATTTATCATCTACTACCAGGCCCTGTGTGGTCCCATTCTTGCCTGTTTCCCATATCATCTTAGTCCATTCCTCCCCTTGCTTTCTGAGTTTCAATCACACTGGATTTTTTTGAGTCTTTAATGTTTCACACTTCTCAACACGCACTATGTACAGTTGTGCTTGCTCTCTCTCTCTCCCTCTGCCTCTCTCTTTCCTTTTTGGTATTCTCACTCTAGGTGATGTTTTTCTCCTAGGAAACTCCTCATTGTGCTTCAATCAGGGTAACTTTCTCAGTGAGTTATAGTCTTGTAGCATCATGTACCCTTCTTTCATATCACATAACCTATCAGTAATATCAGCAGTCACACATGTTGTCATTGGGTTCATATCCATCTCCCCTCCTACGCTAAGCTCCACAAGCACAAAGTCTATGTCTAGTTCTCCTAAACCTTGATTTTTTAAAAATACTTTTCACAATATTCATATTTATTGAATAATGATTTTTGCATTTAACCAATTTTAAGTGTTAAGATTGTAAAAGTTTAATTTGTCATATCTTTCTTTAAAAAGGCAACTGTTCTTCTCTAAACCTTGATTTTTCAACAATCCATGTCTAGGAAGAGGCATTCCATACATTTTTTTTTCTTGAATGAACCTGGTGGGGAAAGGGGTGTGAAATTTGTTCCTTTGATTGGAAATGAGATTTTGAATGAAAGGTAACAACTATTTGAAATAAATTCTGAAATTCTGAAATTAAAAAGTTTGAGACAATGAGGTGATAAGTTTCTCTGTCTAATAATGGAAAAGGTGGCTATTATTTTAGTGCTTCAAATTGTGTTTGTACAGGTTATTATAGTTATACAAGAGGATGGCCTTAGATGGGAATGATAAAAAATACTTTTATTCTTTGGAATGGGAACTAGAAGACATCATCTAAAGCATTCTCATGGGTGTAGTTAAACCCTAAGGGGTAAAATAACAATATTAGAGCCTCGTATTAATCCTGCTTTGAGGAATTAAAAGTCTTTGCTTTTACTTGGGACAAAGGCAGAAATGCAGAGCAGTATTATTCTGGAAAAAGTGACTTGAGATGGCAAAAATTGACGTACAGAATGGAACACTCTTCTACGGCAAGATTACTGTGAAAGGTCAAAAGTAATAAACAAAAAAAAAAAAAAAGAGAGATTTTAATCCACTGATACTTTTCTCAAGATTTTCCATAAAATGTCTGGGGATGAGAACCTGATAGAAGACTATCTGTCTTGTAGTCAACTCTGGTGGGTTTTAGAATACTGCTCCTGTAGCTTGAAGTGAGGTGTGAGGCCCTTAAACTTAAAGGAGTTGAGAACATCTAGGTTCTATTTGTCTCTGAAAAGAATATGGGGACTCTCAAACATTTATCTTTATTTTTTCTAGTATGTAAATAGAATCAAACACATCATTCAATGATCTAAATCATTTCTGAGGCAGCCTTAGTGTCTATGAACCGAAAAGGAAGTAGTGCTTATCCAGGAATGAGTATAAATTCTTCAGCTGCCATCTAGTCTGTTTTGAAATAAGACTTAAATCCCAAATTGACCTTGGAAGACACTCAGTTTTTAAGATAAAAATGAAGCATTCCTATTTTCAGTGACTATGAGGCAGCCAATATCAGTCACAGAATACAATTACATTAAAATATGTATTTAAAAGCAAGTACTACTCTCAAGGAGATAATTTAAAGAGCAATCTGCAATGCATAACTGCTAAGGGTCACACTTGAGCCTAAAATAGAAAAGTATTTTTGATTCTTTCTTGATACTTAACTACTTCAAGTAAGTATCTACTACTCCAAGGAAGCACATGTAAAACGCTTTCAATGAACTATTTGAAAAGTTCTGCCTTCGGATTATTGCTGACATCTCTTTTAACCTCTCTGATTTTGCCCAATTTAGTACCAACCTAGAAAATCTCGTATCTTTTTGTATACTGACATAGCCTATGAGGTTTTATTGTCATTTTTAATACAAATTCCTTCATAAACTTGAAATCCTAAAGCTTATCTTGGAGCAACAGTGTGAAGAAAAGAGTATCTGAGAAGCAGTCCATGCATTTGTCAGATTACATCTATTACAAGTGACACAATATAGTCCCATTCCTAGAGATATTTTAACACGAATTTGAACAACGAAAACTATGAGGCTTCATACTGAAGCAAACAAAACATTTTATATATGTTAATAAACATAATTGATCAAATTCAAATCGATATCTATTCATCAAGATAACATGCAATTGTAATTGTTATGCATCTAATAAGGTATAGTATTTGTCTTCATAGAGCTTGTATTCTAGCAGTAAATCACTGGGATACATGATAGAATTCATCAAATACTACAAAAGAAATAAAAACAAAGTGATATGAAATAGAGGGTAAGCAACTTAAAGAAGTTTTTGAGATAGTTTTTTCTTCTTTAAACCACAGCATCCCTCGCTAATAACTTCGAAAACCTACACATATGACATTAACTGTATATGTTTCAGTACTTTTTAATCTATACAATAGGTTTATTAATATTTCTTCATTGCATTAATGAGATGACTAAATAAAATAGTATATGTAAAATACCTAGCACTTTGTTGAGTATGTAGTAAATATCCCATTAAATTAGAATTCTTCCATCTTTGTATGAAAACATTGTGCATAGAGATTACTTTTTTCTATGATTTGTAAGAACATAATATCTCAATAAATCTTAATAAAGAAGGAAGGGAATTTATGATAAATGAGTTCAGTTTTTCAAAATAGAAATTGTGAATAGGGTTGGAGGAGATTTCATGGTAAAACAACAGTAGGAACAAAGACATGGAGTAGAAGGTGCACAGAAGCCACAGAGTGCAAACTGACCTGAGCAAAGAACACATAAATAAATGCTGTGAGAACAGACCATAACTGTCCACTAAGCCTGTTGTAGAGAGACTTGAATACAATACTGAATCCTCTAGATGTAATTCTGTTTGTAATGAGGAATCCCTAAAAATTTGATTTATGGCAGCTCTGAAATAATACTTCTAAGAAAACAGATTCCTTTGTTAAATACATTCTGTATTGCATTGTCTTTTTAAAATTTCTAATATACATTAACACAACAAGAGCAAAAAGCAAACCCTATTCAACTATGTTTAAGCTATATTTTATAAACTTATTTACTAAACTAACTCTTTCATCTCTATTTCTCTGCATGTAGCACCTATTAAAAACTGTCACTTTGGGTGTTGGAACATACTTCAAGACAGAGATTAAATCTGCTATAAGAAGACAATTCTGACAGAACTATCAATTGAAAGAGGAGAGTTTAAATGCTAGGAGGTTTTATAACAGTTCAACTGCAAGCTAATATGTGAATGGCTTAGACTGGAGAAATAACATTGAGAAAAGGGCATGAATCAGAGGCAACAATCCTTGGAATGTGATTAACTATACAAAAAGTAAAGAATATGCAAGGCCAAATAGAAATCTAAAATATTAAGGGCAAATGACTATATCACAGGTGGTATTTGTAATGAAAATTGGAAACTCTGAAGGGAGAACATGACTCGGAAAAAAAGAACTGATTCAGGAAGCGTTGAGCTTTAGACCCTGGCTTGGAACCACTCAGAAGGCAGCTGAAGATTTTGTTTCATATCAATCAAACTTAATTTAACACCCAGAAAGTGCCAGATTCAGAATAAAATATGAAGAACTAAAAGATGAATAAGGCACTACCCTCTACTCTTGAGGTCTTATCTTTCTGGACTCGCTCCCTCATTAGAGCAGACCCAGAAATCTTTTTAGAAGGAAATCTTGGAGATGCTCATGTATCTCTGGAGCTTGTCCATTCAGGTAGATGTTCTTAAGAGACCCGACTTGTGGCAGACATTTCATGCTCAGCAAATATTCATGCACTTCCAGATATTTCAGAGACAGTTATGATAGTATAGTATAAAATATCTAACTAATAGATTATGATTTGAAGTGACATGTATCACTTTGCAGCTGAGAGAAGAAAAAGCTCATTTTATTCTTAAACTCGCTGTGTGTGTTGGGTATCTCAAGATTATGATTAATGAGTGTTATAGTTTAAAGATGGAAGAGGGTAGCCTGACTGACATTGAAATTTTTGTAACAAACAAACTTTGGTTTATTTAAGTCACTGAGAATTCAGATGTAATGGTTTGTTTTGTTTTGTTTTGTTTTGGTGTGCATGTGTGTGTGTGTGCACATGCATGCCAATACACTGAGATTAATACAGCGCCCAGCGGTGGGGAGAGCAGCTACATGTGAGCTTGGGCTTTCTCACACTGGACTTCTGTATAAAATGTGTTGATGGAAAATGTTCAGCAGATGATAATTTTAGAATCCTAATGTTTTACATTGTACTAATATTATTTTTCTCTCAGTTGAAATAATCAGAAAATTATATATTTAGACCATAGACATTAATCATTTTTTTTTTTCTGATTTGCTTTCTGATGTTGTACATGAGCCTTAAAGAACTTGCAACGGTATTCATTATACTAATATTACTGAGTTTATTGCCCGCATATCAGTTAGGTTTAGCTTGTGAGAATGAATGCATCTCAGACCTCAGAAGTGGAAAGAACTATGATTTTCTACAGAAAATACTATAGTTTTAAGAGAAGGAATAATGGAAAAGAATACGAGAAAAAAAATGGAAAAAGGGGCATTACTGAAGGGATTATTTTCTGGCAAAAGGATAAAAATAATATATGTAATTAAAATTCTTTAAGTTTCACACATAATTGCACAGATTTATGCCAGCAGACATATTGTTTAGACATTGTTAAAGGAAAAAAACAGGGTGAAGATTTAGAATTGTTTTACATCATGGGAACTGGTAAACATGTTACACTATGCAGTCTGTGATTTAACATTTGGATCATTCATTTTAATAAAGAATGTCAAATCACAAAAGGAAAATTAATAAACCTAATTTTTAGAGTCACTAAACCAACATATTGACGGGTCTGGAAAATTTCTCATGTGAATAATGGTGAAGAGTCAAAAATGATTGGTCTGAGAAAGAGAAGACCTGGGGTTTGTGGAAAGATTATGTATATACATTTGGTACTGGTTGGGGTGGGTGCTCTATGGTTCTTGCCTTCACGTATTTAGTAGGTTGATGTGTCAGGTAGAAACACATAAAACCGTCTTTTTTTTGTAAGCCGAAAGTCTAAATACTGACAACTTCATATGGTTCCACCTAAATAGAACAAGAAACACAGTTATCTCTGAATTGTTCATTAGGGTAGAACTTGGGGCAGAAGTTGGAATTTATGGAAGTTAGATTTTAAGCTAAAATAAAATAGAAATTATATCTAGAATTTTCCAAAGTGAAAATATGGCTGAAATATCAAGTCCTAAAAGAAAGTACCGTCAGAGAGTTCATGTCAGAATTCCATGCTTTGAATTTGAGTTTAGCTATGTGATCTTTCTTTATATTTTTAATTTCAATGAGCCTAATATTCCATACATTTCGAATCATTCTAGTAAAGATATTCTTCAGTGTTGGCTTTAACAATTTAAAGATTTGCATGTAAACCAAACAATTAGCCTAAAAAAAGTACACACAGGGCTGACTTCATAGGCATGCAACCTGCTTACAGAGGCCCTTTGCATAAACTACTGTGGCTGTCCTGAAATTTTTAGTAACTTTTTTTTTTTCTCAGTAACTTTGAACAAGGGAATCTACATTTTCATTTTGCACTGGATCCTGAAAATTATGTAACCAATCCTAAATATACTGGTTTCTTAAATTTGCATAAAGATTAAAATAATAAATGTACATTAATTCTAGGCCATCAAAACCTAGTTTATCACTTTTAAATTACATTTGGGAATGTCCTTATGAAACAAAATTTATTGCTTCAAAGATAATTTTGTAGTAACTATTAAATAATCTATATCGATGTGCATTTGGGAAACTAAAAAATTTCTAAAGGAGATTTAATATTTTATGTATCAATTAACCATAAAATGTTTCTAAAATCATTAATAAAATAATTATGGAAGAACATTTGAAGAGGCAAAAATCAAATCTATGACAATGTACCAACTCCATGTCTTGAAAACTGATATATGAGAAACAAAGAATAAAGAAACAGCAGGAAAATATATCACTATTGTGGTCACAGCTTCTAGGCAACCCATTAAAATGACAACCAGACAGAGGTAACAACAGATGTACCTAACATAAAAAAAAAAGTTAAATTAAATCAAGTGAAAATTTTCAATGAGGTAACTGTTCAACGAAAAGGAAAAAGAATAAAAATCACATCTGCTTACACAGTAATGAAAATGAAAATGAAAGATTCTGCTAAAAGTTTATGTTAAAAATTAAGATACAGGTAAAGCAGTCTATGTGCATTCATCCAATAAAGAGAAAATAATGAACTGGTGAATCAATGCCAAATGTCATTTTGAAATGCTCAAAAAGAAGAAAATTGAGATTGCGGTCGATAAGATATCTAGCATATAGCAAACAATCCAGCCAAAACTCTAGAAGGAAACAATATATTCATTTTAAAAGCAAATTGTACACTTCTGTTCTTTAAAAGACATGCATCTTATGGGTTTTCCCCCTAAGTTAGTGACAATTTGACTTGAAATTCTTAAGATCTTATAAACATTTAAAAACTAATGAATAAAACTCATAGTAATTTAAAAATAAAAATTCTAACTATTCATTATTTTAATTATTATTATTATTATTATTATAGTAATAGCACAGGTAGTTTACTAATAACAAAGCTCATGTGATTATGGACTATTGAGGCTGGAAGGAGCCCGATCTAAACAGAGATTGCCAGAGCCCTCAGAATAAAATCTAAAGTCTGCTCAACTCAGGAAAGACTCTGGACCTTCAGAATAGGACTGAGAGAGTGGCGGTGACAGAAATTGAATTATAGCTTACCTCCTCTAGACTTCACTGTCAAAAAATAAAATTAAGAAGAAAATTTTCAAAAATACATTTTTGAATTTGGTGTTGACAGCCTGTAAAATATTATTTTTTAAGAAAATTTTAAGAAAATAGTTAGTATTATGCCCCTTTCCTTTCACATAAGCTTTTGCTGTTCTCTCTCTTCATGTGTTTCCTCTTTGCTCCTCAGATCTCAGGCATGCTGTGTCTAGAAAGTCCTTTAATCTATCTTATGTTTACCGTCTTTTTAAAATTGATTTTTGATGTTGTTTTGACTGTGAATTATGTTTTAGTAAAGGAGAACAGGGTGAAGATTCCTGAAAATCCAGGTGTATAGGATCTGAGAAGAGATTTCCCCTGGGTGCCTGCTTCCAGAGGCTGACTTCCCGATATCGTCAATTTCTAGAATTCTTGCTCTGGCTTCATTTTAAAACTTTGAACATAATTATCTCCTCTATCCTGCATTTGTCTCACCACAGGGCTCCTTTGTAACACTGAAACAGGCAATGTGACCAATTATTGGTTGCCAAAACAAATGAACAAACAAACTTTTAGAATTCTCTGGCCTCCTACTGAAATATGGCCACTTGGTTAATAAGAGAATACTCTATCAAACTGATCACTTTCCAAATACAACTTTTCTTTTTTTAACCCTACTTTATAAAGTCATGAAGAGATACTCCATGCAATTCCTTCTGCTTGATCCATAGGAGACCAACATATAAAAATTAAGATAAAAGAAGGTAGTGTAAATGCTCTTTAAAGTCATTTACAAAAAAAAGTTAACTAGAGTCTCTGAGTGTAACAGATGTTTAGAAACCAGTCTAGCAGGGACAATGTTAGAGAAAAAAGTGGCTGACTCATTATGGAAAGCATTAGGAACAACCAAGCCTTTTGTTGTTCTTGGTTAAAGCCATCTGTTTAGCAGGTTAACACGTTTCTTAAACACAATAGAATGATCATTCAGTTCAGTTTAACAGTTCATTAACTAAGAACAGATTGACAACACATGGATATGTGTGAACTACACATTCACATGCAAAATCAGTTGCACTAAGTTTATTTTACTTAAATCGATCTATTTACTGAATTTGCTAGAGAAAGTATATGCTTTAGATACCTCCTGGACACTTCCATATTCCTGTCCATTGAGGAATCTTCTTACAGGAAAAGAAATGATTACTAGCAGAGCATCTACATTCCCAATGGCTTCATTTTCATTTCCCTATCCCAGTGATAAATTCCATTGGATTGGGAGGAATAGTGAGTTCTCTGAGACATCTGTACTAATTATCTCTGTGCTATTAGTTTTAATAGCCTGTTTGGTTGAACAAATTCTAAGTATAGAATTTAAGAAACAGAAAATAATACATTCTGTTTGGAAACACTGGTATCCTGTAAAAATAACCCCAGTATATAAGTTTCTCTGCTTAGATTAAAACTAGAACTAGCACATTTCCAAAATAATCTATATTATTCTAAAGAGAAAAAAATTCTACTTCTAATAATTGTCAAAGGTGAACAGGTTGCAAATCTTCTAGTTATCTTACATTTCTATCTTGCTACAATTTTTGTAGATAAACATAAGGCATCAATATCAGAATAGCATATTATTATAAAATGTTAATGCAGAATTCTAAATTTTCTAGCATTTCTAGAAAAGCAAACTATTAATAATAAATTGTAGTTACAGAGAATGCATCTACTTTAATGAATTGCAAAATCTAGCATATTAAGGCATCAAGAATGGTTATTTAAATGATTTAATTATAGCACAATATGTTTTTCTACTGATAATGTTACTAATTATGCTTTAATAAACCAATCTTAACAACATAATTACAGTCCAAATGTTTAACATAACAGTCCAATCTCATTTGTAGCTCAGACTAGTATTTCAATTGTAATATCTGTTAGTAATTTATTCTGATTTTTGTAGTTAGTTAAAATAAGTCAATATCTGGCAGAAATAAATTCTATCATTCCAAGTATTTATATATGCAACAGATCTCGGCTCTAAGCAAATCTTAGCCAAATCTAGCCATGATCAGCTGAGGTGCAGATGACCACAGGTATATGAAAAAGAAAAAAAAAAACCACTTCAAGATACATTTCACTAAGTTTTGCATGATTTTAACGAAAAATTATTGTTGCAATAGCTTGACCGCTACAAAGGTGTCATTGTTCAACATTTCCATTACTCAGTTATCACGCTTACTATGTACAAATCATAATATCTTTTAAAATAAATTATAACTATATTCTAATTGAAGTCAATAGTACCACAGTATATCATTAAATATTCTCTGGTACTTCGTTTTATATTCAATCTCAATTAAATGCCTCCTAGATTCTTGGAACTGTGACTACTTCTCTGAGGCTGGATCAGAAATCTTGCTATAAAACCTACAAAATGAACCCTTTATCTTTTTATTATGGAAATGATTTACTACAAGCAGGTACAATCTTATTCAATTTTATATATCCGCTACTTAGGAAATCTCTTGATCCATAAAAGAATCTCAATAATATTTGTTGAATAGAGTAAAGAGATACTGTCAGCCTTCTCAACTCACTCAGAAGACTACTAGTTTATAACTGCAATAGGCATTGTTTCTACAAATAAATTACTCTCATCAATGCCCTCATTTAATCATTTTTGTACTCCCTGTATCTATTACTACTCCCGGTATCTAATGGGTACTTACTTGATATTTGTTCAGTGAATTAATTAATGAATGGGAGAAATGAATAAAACAACACAGGAATTTTAAAATTATAATCCAAGATTGAAGGCATATTATTTATAATTAGAATAATTTTAATAGTTACTACTAGTATTTAGTAATTAGGAAGATTCACTTTCCCGTTTCATTTAAATTTTACATATAGAGATCAAATTAATTATATATTTCACTCGATTATTCAGTAGACATACACTGAATCTTTCTTATCTTTCCATGTACTCTATTAGACACAATGAGGAAACACAGGTATATCCCATGACATAATGGATATGTAATCAAGACATCATAAATGACATTATATGTAAAGTCTTGTTTTAAACAGATAATACCTTGAATATTTTTCTTGCTACAAATCCAGAAAATGCATTTGTAGGTTGAGCTGCAGTACATTCTAAGATGTCAGATAAAGAAGTCTTTTTAAGAACAGATAAAACATGATGCTTCAATGAATTAGCACAGAGAATTAAAGAAATCACTAGTTATGAGCATATTTGTGAAACTGACATTGAAAATTAGTTTACTAATAAGGCTACTGTGCTGTTGAATGACAAATAATATTTTTTCTACTCAATTCTCATCAATGAAAAAACATAATACAGTTACTTCAATCAGAATTTAAGTATAAATAATTATCATTGATATGTTTGAGGCATGTTTCACTTCTTATTTTTTAACAAAAGAAATTATGATATTTAAATCTGTAAACATTTTAATGGGTACAAATCCAATATTTAAAAACTTATTAATTAGATCTTTATTTCAAGGTCTATTAAGTGCCTTAAGAACATATTTTCTAAAACTTTTAAACTTCTGATAATGTGATTCTATTACAAAAATCTTGAAAAAATTTTCTTATTGTTAAATTAAAAATGAATGTGTACAATAGAAAGGCATTAGGACAGAGTAAATTTAGCAACTATCTTGTTTTGTTATATATAGCTAATAAATTAAAACTAGACTATTATAATTAAAAGCTGACAAGCTCATTTACTTTAATAAGATAAAGAGAAAAGGAGTGTTAAAGGAAGTTAAATTAGATTTTACCATCTGTTTAATGAGTTTCAGGCCAGATATAAAATTTCAAAATGATCATTTTCGGAAATAGTAACTGATCTGCCTTGTAACAGGTATATAAATGCCTATTCAAATTCATTACTGTAAGACTCATGATTTGTTTTATTTCTAATGAAACCAATTAAGTTTCCATCACATCACTGTGAAACACATAATAAATGCAGAACTTATATTCATAAGACATCATGGTTTTAAGATTATTATAATTCATATTTTAATTTTTATCCTAGAACTTTAATAGTTTAGTTTTTAATGAATTTCATATAAGTTATTTCACTTCTTCAATATCCCGTGCCTAAGACATTTTTCCATTGATCCTCAGTGACCATATTCTTCTCATAAGTCAGCTTACTTTCAAGTTGCATTAACTGCTTTAAAACTATAGGGGGGGCATGTGGTTAAGTGCTGCTGAACTGCCACACACATATACTGCTCTGCTCTGACCAATCACATCTTCAAAGCACATTCGTAAAATGACATACATTTATTGAGTCTGTAAAGCACTGTAGATTCATAATATTATCTGCAGGAAGCTGAGACTATACATGAGCCAGTCAAAAATTATGTATGGCAAAGGGGTACTATAAAAGATCATTAGGTGAATTATTTTTTTGAATGCCAGATTTTGGAGTATTTGAGGTCGAGTTGTGACAGTAATTAGAAGACTGCACACAGCCCAGAAAATCATACATAAGAGAAAGGCTGGGCAGTTTGGGAAACTTTCTGAACCATTAAGACCTTTAGAATTCAATGAGATTGGTAGAACTATAAACTTGAATTAATCACCAGAAAAAAAGCTGGAGGAGAGGTTTCTCTGGAACACTGAATCAGAGAAAAGCATGAGTTAAATTCAAAATAAAAAAAAAAAATAGCCAAGTTTATGAGATACAGCTTAGAAAACTAAATTCAGATAGAGAAAAGAAAGACAAAGTGTAGGGTTAGACTAATTATAACTAATCTTGTTAAGAAATTTGAGAACATAAAATGAGAGTACAGAGAAAGAGAGTCCACTGTGGATATTATGCAATACCTTGTTTGTTTGTTTTTTAACTCTTTTATTTTTCTTCTCTAGAGAAGTACACGCATAAGTCAGTTACAGAGTGCCAAGGAGAACATGAGTACAAGTGTTCTTTTTGCGGGACACACTGTGACTTAATGGATGACTATGAGTTACAGAGAAAGAGATAAAACTGCTTTTTCCAAGTAAAAATAATAATTTTTTAAAGAGAGGATGGTGATATCTAGAAGTAAGACCTTGGAATATTGAAAAAACTGAACAAATGAGAAGTGTTTGTGGGGGAAGAGTAGATGTCTGGTTTATGCAGAAAAGGGGAATAATTAGTAAATGAGGCTGAAGACACAGAATATCACATTATCCAGGTCTATATAAATCATGACAAAGAGTTTGCCTTTAGTTTTTAAAATTATATATGTGTGTGTATGTATATGTATATATATATATATGTGTGTGTTATATATATATATATATTTGTTACATATATATATATATATATGTGTAACAAATATACCTAGTGAAAAACTGAGTAGTACCAAAAGCTTTAAAAAAAAAAAATAGCATCCCTATGCCCAAGCACTTTATACACCAAGTTTCCTGCTCCTGGAGGCAGTAATAATCGACCTGATTGAATGTTTTGGCATTAACCTTATATGTCTAAATAACTTTTATTAAATAGGCAGGTTTTCTTGATTATCAATTTTTTGCAATATTCACTGATTTTCTGTGACATCACCAAGTCCCATTTTCCTTTTACCCATCCAACTAACCCAGTTTTAGCAAAATTTTGATGAAAGTAGTAGTTATATCTACAAATATATTATTTAGTTTGGGGCAATAGGTATTATGCTTATATTTCTTTTCATGTACAGCTTTTTGCTTTCCTATAATCTATAATTTCCAAGGTAGCTTTCCATTTGTAGTTTGCTTTGTATCTATCATTCTTTCTATGTATCTATCTCACTTTTTCCTCAAATGATCTAGCAGATCTGTAATATCTTTTCCATACATTCCAGCACGTCACTTTAAATATTGATTTTTTTTATTTTTCATTTGCAAAATTCCCTCTTACAATCATTCTTTTTCCTATTCTGATGTATTCAATGGTATGTTTCCTGGGCCCCGATTTTTTTTTTTTTATTTCTGGATTATTCCTTTTGCCAAGAGCTTCATATGTTCATAAAGTATACAAAATATAAATTTGTATATTCTTATTTATTTGAAAAACTCATTAATCCATCCTCATACTCGATTGCTAACTTAGGTTGGTAAAGAATTTCAGGTTAGAAATCAGTTGCCTCATAATTTGAAGGTATTGCTTTGCCATCCCCTTCTGGTATTCCTGTTGATAAGTGACCACAAATTTGATCCTCATTCTTTGCGTGCATTTTTATGTATTTTCTTATTGTTTCTTTTTATGAAAAATTTTAATATCTTCTCAATATTTAGATATTTCATAATTATTGTTCTGTGTGTGTATCTTCATTCATTTTGATGGTTATTTGGTATGGAGTTACAACCCTGTTTTCCAGATGCTGACATGCAGATACCCACTTCCCATTTTATTTCTGAAAAAAACTGATATTTATTTGATAAACTCCTTCTCTCTACTAGTTTGGTTCTTTTCTCTGAAATTCTTATTTACTTGGATCTCCTGGAATGAAATTCTCATATCTCATCATTTTATTCTTAATTCTTCTCTTTTTATTTTTTGAATATTTCTTTCACTTTCTATTCAAAACACTTCTACTGAGTTTCTAATTTTTATATTTTTTAATTTTTATGAAGCTCTTTTATTTTATCGATCCTTTGGAAGCAATGTATTATTGTTTAAAAAATGCAATCCATTCTGTCATTTTTTGGAGGAGATGCATACAGCTTTTAGGTATTTACTTCTATACTGTCTTTTGTCTATATTTTTTCATTTATGTTTTATATTAGTTTTTTTTTTGCTTTTTCATTTAAAATTTTCATATTTTCTCTAAATGTATAATAATCATTGATTATCCACTGATATTAAGCAGTTGTATATGTGAGTAAGGTATAATAGAGGATTTCAACTAGGTGATGACTACTTCTTAATGAGTGGAGGTCCAATCATTATATGAAATTATTTTCTCTAGAATTGATCAGTTTCTTGAAAGAAGTATCATCGTACATGGGAATTGGGTATCTGCATGTTAGCATTTGGAAAAGACAGGTCAATATGTGACTTTTCACTTAGTTCTTCCATCTCCTGCCCAATGATTAATTTTTATCTCTATTCTGGCTGGAGCTATGAGACAGGAACCTTCCTAGTACATTTTTGTTTTTGTTATTGTTGTCCAGAAAATGCATCTCCAGATTACAAGGGAGAAAAAAGAGATTAATTATTTGGGGTGCAGTGCTGACTTGGGGAATTAAACAATATGCACGTATTTAGTTTTGTTCTCCACTTCTGTCTTTCATGCTATTTAGTACTTCCTTGTATCCCAGGTATTGTCAGATGAACTGCCTCATTTCTGATAAGTAAACCTCTGTAGATATTTGGATTGCAATTTGTGCTGTGTCAATTTCCACTCCTTTATCTACTCTGAATGTTTTTTTAATGCATCAGACTCTTCTGTTTCATTTTAATGCATTTATGTTCACTTATTGACATTTTATAGGAGTTTTAGAAAAGAAAAGAAATGCACATATGGCCAAATTTCCACATTTAACCATAAAATCCAAGAGCATGAATTTTATCTCAATAGCATAATGTTTTATTGAATGGCTTTAAATTGTTATTGACATGATCAGTCTACCAATAGACTGATAATTATCTATTGGATTCTGCCACCAGAGATAATTAGTGACTTTTACAAGGTCACTTCATTGGGGTTGTGAATATAGAAACCAGAAAGCAATGTGTTATGCGATGAGTGTGAGAGAGAAAATGGAGATGGCAACTATTTATAACTGTCTCAGGATATTTTCTGGACCAGTGATTGTAGAACTGGGATAAAATTATTTTTCTAATCTAGGTAGGAATTGGTGTTGGTGTCAACAAGAACAACTGCCATGGAATAAACAGAAACAGAGGTTAAAATATTTAAGAGATAAAATCAAAAGGCTAAGGTAATAAGGAGATATAAGGAAAAGGGTTATTAAGGATGGCATCCAAAGTATAGGTTTAGGCAACTAGGAAGAGCAGAAGAGGGAGCAAGTTAGGGGAAAGGGTAAGAATTAGGATAGAGTTCACTTCCAGTCATGTTGATTTTGAAATTTCATGGTTCTTGCCCAGTAAGTAGACTGAAGTATTCAAGACTAGGGGGAAATATCTGGGATTAAGATAAATATGTAGCTATCATGAAACCATGAAAGAGGGAGATGCAGAGAATGAGAAGAGCAAAAAAAGGAAAAACCCAAATGAACACAGAATGTAAAGAAATTAAAGAAAGGAGTGCAGATCCTGGGATAAGAGTTATCAGAAGGTCAAGGAGAAATTAAGAGAGTGAGAGCAAAGAAAAGGGGGTCCACAACATAGATAAGTGCCATTAAATATTCATGGGAGATAAAAAACCGGTAATAGGATACTGGAATATAAACAGAAAAAGATAATCAGTGAGCTTCCCAAGAGCATTTCAGTGGAATGATGGAGGCAGTATTCAGACAGCAGTGTGTTGGGGAATGAACAGTGCATCGGGAAATAAAAGAGACTAAAACTGATAATACTTTACAGACATTCAGATATCAAGAAATAATTATCTTATATGTATGATATTAGTGAGACCATCCGAGGTCAGATAAGATAAGTCTTCATATACCAATGAGGGATATTGCCAATATTAGGGAATATTCTATATACAAATGAAAAGTTATGCCCAAATAAAATGGTAAAATACATTTATTACTATTTATCACATAAATCGAGTCATAAAATATGCGATTCTTTGTAACTGCTTTCTTTTACTTAGAATAATGTTTTCAAGTTTCTTCTATGTTGTAGCATCATCACTACTTTAATCCTTTTTACCGCTGAACAATACTTCATTGTATAGATATATCACATTTTATTTATCTATTCATCAGCTGATAAACATTAGAGTTATTTCTACTTTTAGGATATTATGAATAATGCTGCTATCAACATTCATGTACAAGTTTTTGTGTGGACACATTGTCTTTTCACTTGGGTATACACAGGAGTGGAATTTCTGGATCATATGATAACTTTGTGTTTAACCTTTGAGGCACTATCTATTTTCAAAAATAGGTGCACAATTTTACATTCTACCAGTGATTTTTGAGGGTTACAGTTCTCCACACCTTAGAACACTGTTATTGTCTTTTTGATTATATATCAAAATTATTTTGAGGCTTAAAGATGTTAAGTAAGGTGACTATAGACATTCAGCTACCGCCCACAACAACTGGAATTCAGCAATATGCCTTGAGTGAAATAAAAAGTCATGCTCTTTTAGCACATTACTATTTTTTGGTAAATGTATTTTGTTGAAACTAAACGGAATTTTTTTTTTTAGTTCTTTGAAGTCATGAATGGATAGTTATATGTCTGCTCATTGTCAAAAGTATTATTTTTCTCACTTATTCCAGTTGTTTATAATATAATGCTGTACATTTATCTTTTTTATTTCATAATTACTGAAATAACTTAAATCCCAACAATTTCAATTTTTAAAACTAAGTCTGAATTTAGTGGGAGCAGACTATAATTTGGAATCTCATTTTGTGATATAAACCATATTTCGCATTGTTTTTTATACAGAAACATTAAAGGTTTTAGACTGTAAATGGCTACGGTTTGTCCTAATCACCAAAATAAAAAGTATAAAAGTTCTGGTGTTCAATGTTCTTTCAGCATGTTTTACAAAAAAAAAAAAAAAACCCTTGCAGATAAGCGTTTCTCTAACATTAAATAATTACATACTCTTTAAATAATAAAAAAGAAATTATCATTGACCAACCCAGATCTCATTACTTTCAAAATGAGTTTTTAAACATTAATTTCCAGCTGATTGTACACTAATTGAAATGGTTGGTTTTATGCTGACAATTGATTTTTTTTTTTTTAATGAAATGGCCAATAGTGAGGTCAGGGCATTATACCACACACTCCAAAAAGCAACCTTCCATTGAATTTACTCAGACAAACTAATTGCAAAATTAGATGACCATTCAATGTTATTGAGTGCATTTCAAACACTTTCTTCAGAACCAAAAGGTAACTAAATGTGTTTTGATCACTGCTGCATTGCCAATACAAAATCAAGAAGTGCTTGTCTTTCTGGAATATTAATACTGTAAGCCTGAGGACAGTGTTGTATAATGGAGATGAGGGGCAAGGAGTTGGGGTGATGTGGAGAATTCCTGAGCTAGAAAAGGAGTCAAGAGAAGTGAAGGAATTTCGCAGAATCAGCAGCTGCCCCATGGTCAAGTAGATCACAATTAGCAATTGACTGATCAATTATGATTGACTAGTTCTGCATCATTGTTACAAGCTACTAACAAAAGGAAAAAGTTTCTAAAATGTGTGTTACGGTAAGCGGTTTAATTTAAAAAGCTTGATCAGTTTTCAGAATTCAGAAGCTTTTAGATACTAACATCTTTTTTAAATATTGTCTTTTTTTTGTATTTATAAACATTCACCTTACAATCATTCATTGAGATTTAAATTAGAACCTCATCTCAGTCTATCTTAGCTCTAAAGCTACAATTTATTATATTGGTAGCCAAGGTACAGACTGAGGAAAAAGAAAAGAGGCAATTTACCGCAGCCTTTTCCTGCATAAGAAAGTCTATCATTTCTGCTTGAATCCAGTAGGTTGTGACTATTAAAATATATATTGTAAAATATCTACATATGTGTGGTTTTAAGTAAATGCTTATGATTATTGATTTTACTCACATTTAAAAATCAAATTAATTTTAAGCATAAAACCATATTTTTAAAGAAGTTTTACTCTCCATAAAAATGAATATTTAATAGAAATTAATAATATTCTTATATGTACTGGATTGTTAGGTTTAAAGTAATAAACTTACTTAAATCTACTACTTTTAACAACATTTTAATGCTTATGAGTTTTGCAATAAAAGAATAATAGAAAATTGCTGATATTATTTTTCGTTTCATATTGAAAGTAGGTAATTTCTAAGCAGTGTGTCACTATCATTCACAATTGCTCTGAGGTTAGAATTTAACTGCTGATAACATTGTTTTTGAAAAATTATAGATGTTAATATGTAAAGATAAATTGCTACATAACTGTGACTTTCTGGCTGACCACTTTGCCCTAAACAAACTTAGCTAATATGAACAAGAAGTTTCAAAATAAGTTTGGTAGGACAGAATATCTGAATAAAAATATTCATATATTCCCTTGGTCAGATAAACTAAGAGTAACAACTCTTCTTTCCAATCTAAGATCAAAGGGCAATTCAGTCTGATGCAAACACCTAAGAAAGTTCATGTTAATCCTTTAGAAAATTCCTCACTGGCTATTGGATATAGCACATTTATCACAGGTAATTTTCATTATCTACCTCAAGCAGGGGTTTGGAACATAAACTGCTGGAGAGAACCACTGAGGGTCTGTACAATGGCAGGTCCAGAGAAAGGTGTCAGAATCACAGGTGGAAGAGGGCCATGCCTGACTCACTTCTTTCCTCCAAGGTTCCTGTTCCCAGTTCAGAAGGACCTTCAGAGGCAGAGTGGAGATTCTGAAGTGCCTGAGATCTTCCCTGAGAACCGAGCTATGAGGTCTATATTTATATCAGATCTCAGCAATTTTTTTTGCTTGATAGGACATAAATAAGGTCTTGTTCTAAACAATGAAGTAAAATTAAAGTTGCTTATGCTATGACCTTTCTCTAGGAAGCTTTGAAATTTTTTATAAACTATTTTCAAATTAAAATTTTTTTTCAGCCAACCTTCAAGTACCCTCAGGTGACACCTAGCTCAGACTAACATTCCTTCCAAAGAACTGCAATTTTGATCTCTACACTTCATCATGTTCCTGACCACTAATGTGTGGTCACTGCTGAGTTCTCACCCACACCCTCAACACGCAGGGGAAGTTGACATATAAAGCTTGCTTCATGTATAAATTCCTATCATTTTCCTGAAGAAAAATTTAGCAATATTTTTAAAAATACTTAAAATTATTAATGATCAGATTCTTGGTTATAACACCTAGAAATGTATCACAAGGAAAAAAAATGTGAAAAATGATTTATGTCTAAGGATATTCCTATTAGCTGCCTTTATTATCATAAAAAATCAATAACAATGTAAATATCCAACTTTATGTGGTTGGATAAAATAAATTTATAGTCCTTCTACATGATAGAATAATGGGCAGGCACTGACAACCATATTGCAGAATATTTAATGCTATGAAAATAAATTTGTTATATGTTGTTAGGTGAGTACTTTGGAACATAAAACCAAATATATTCTATGACTCCAAATTTGTTTTACAAAAAAGTTAAAATATTGACCTATTTTCATGACTACTTCAGTAAAGAAAAAGCCTAGAAGGTTTATTTTCTAAGGCTTGTTTGTTGTTTTTGTAAGTGGTATATTTTTTCACTCTTTCTCTTTGTAAAATTTTATAAAATAATAAAATTAAATTTCTTATAATGAACATTATTAATTCTTCAGTAAGTTAATATTACTAAATATCTTGTCAGTCCTAAATGAATTCTGTAAGCATCTTGGGTGTACCACCTACATTCAACAAATGTTTTCTCCATTCATAGATTTTTACAATATGCATTTCTCATATGATTCTGCCATTTTATATTTCCTCTAATAGTTTTGATGTGAATTTATTCTCTAACAAGAAGTTGGCAACCTCATACAGTCTTATGACTTTAATACTATCTATATGATGATACCCCCAATATATACTTTCAGCTCTTTAATTGCCAATGAATTCTGGATGTTCCTTTGGGTATCTAATTAGCATATGAAATTTAACAGAACCACAAGTTCCAATCGATCCCAAAGAGCAAATCCAAGACCTGCTTCAGTTCCAGGATTCCTATTATTACTTACTGACACCATCATCCCACAAAACCTAGTTATCATCCTTGTTCTCTCTCTCACCTCAATTTTCAATCCATCACCAACTCCTGATAATTCCACTTCCCATATTTATCTAAATCTACTTCCTTCTCATATTCTTCTTACTCTAGCCCCAGTTACCATGATCTTCTGCCTATGTAACTTTCTTCTTATATTCTCACTCTTCAAGGTTAATTTTCTATAGTGAAGCCAAAATTATCTTTATAAAATATTAATTAAATTGTATCATAATCTGCCTAGTCTTTAAATGGTTTCCTACTCCAAATAAGATAAAATCTAAACTCATTACCAGAGCCTACCAGACTCCACTTCTTTCAGTTTATGTTTTTCTCTTCCCCTTCATTCATTCTGTTCCAGCCATCTGGCTTTGTTTGTTCTATGAATACAACAAACCTATTCCTTTTGCAGGTCCTTTGAATTTATTATTTTCTCTGCCTGAAACACAGTTCTCCCAGATTTCCCTATGATTCTTTTCTTCTTTCCTTACT
>NW_006436811.1:20018001-20019293 GCF_000325575.1 Pteropus alecto | reverse complement strand
TATCAGCTTTGTTAACTTTTTATTTGTCAGCTGCATTTATTGTATTTATTTATGTTTTCTTAGATTGTAAATCCATGAGAGCAAGGTGTGTCTGCTTTGTTCACCTGTTTAACCTTAGGGCCTTGTGTAGAAGCAGACCCATCATAGGAACTCGATAAGAATTGGTTGACTATTTTGAATAAATTAATTATTAAGACATTTTAAAAGTGGCATTTTCACAGTGAAATATCTATCCACTTGTTTGGTGGCTCTAATTGAAAAGGTTACGGGGTAGAAAATGAGGTGTAATTCAATAACAGGCCAACAAGAAAAGTATTTTAGGGCTAATGCATGGAGCCAATTTTTGCTAATAAACATGGCTGGCTTATATCTATATACTTACATATGGAAATAAAGGACAAGAGGAACAGTTGCCTATGCCTATGATGAGAAATGGAATTTTCATAGTACATTGTTAACAAATGCACTTAATATCCATTGCATTAAGATCTTCTAAAAGGTATTAATGTATTTTCTCCAACAGATTCCATGTAGTGCAACATTTAATTTTAATAAGGGTTTAAATAAAATAAAATAAAATAAAATAAAATAAAATTTTTACCCAAACACAAATAAGTGATCATCTAAATCTACAGATTAGATTCTGAAATATGGTCCCACTTCTGCTTCCTCCCTTGTGGCACACTTACACCCAATTAATACATTCTCACTTATAGAAGACAATTGTCTGTACCATTTTAGACGTGACACTGTAGTGGGTCCTTATAACTGCCCCTTGATATTGACATTACAAGAGCTACCCCTGCCAGGGCATACACATATTATCAGCAGTCAGAAAGTCTAGTAAAACCAAAAATTTCTCTTCATCTTTAGGAGAGGTGGCTTAGAAAAGAACATGTTCTAAGACATTAAAGGCAAATATTTTAGTGACACCTGTGCAAAATATGACTTTCTGCTATCTTCTATAAAATCCTATATTTCAGTCATATCACCCTAGTAGACCTTAAAAAGCTATACCTCAAAAGGAGTGTTTTATTTGATATTCTCTTGTAACCTTAGAATGAAATTTAAGCATGAATAATTGGAGATCTGCACACTAAAATAAAGATAAGAGAATGGGACTCTAACATACGACCTAAATAAACAGTGGAATTATTTCCCTCTGCCACCTCGAAAAGGAGAGAGCTTTGAAACCTATGAAACAAGAAGTGAGAAATGTTAAGCTAAATGGGCAACATATCAGCGAACCTTTCTCATAAGAGTTTTTTATAAACTCTATATTTTGGGCATCT
>NW_006436811.1:19994270-20017951 GCF_000325575.1 Pteropus alecto | reverse complement strand
CAGAGGCTCCATGCTCATTAGCTATAAGAGAATTTTCTGTTTTCATCATGCATATATTCCATAAAAACACTTTGAACACACCCCCACTTGCTATATATTTATGTATTTCTAAACTATATGGCTATGCCATAGCACTGTTACTTATTTTATATACCTTACTACAATAACAACAACAGCAAAACTGACATAATGAGATAGAACATATATATATGCAGCAAAGTTCTATTTTTCTTTCCTGCCCTTCAGTGGATCAGCTTGTGTATTCCCTGGGGAATGCTTTGGAGACTGCTACAATTTTGCTGTGTCTCAGTGAGAGGAACTGATTATATTAAATGCTTTCAATTTTATGATCAATTGTGCATTTTCAAATAACCTAGATCGAAACACCAAATTATAGTGCATGATGCTTTGGGGGGTCACCTAGACCAAGGCATTCCTTCCTCCATCTATAGGTAATACTGTTGGCTACTGATGACTCAGAGCTGAGTTAACATACCTCCATCTCCACTCCTGTGGCCCTTATCCAACGACTGGTCAATGTGAAGAGAATAAAGACCCATTTTCTTGTCTTAATTTAGGTCAACCTAAAAGGGCCCTCCCAGCTCCAGAGTTCCTACTGGGTTCAAATGAGGCTTCTGTTACAGTTACGGTATAGTTCAAATATTTCTTGTGTGTAGTCCTACTTCCTCCAGTCCCTTAGTGATTGCAAAGGTAATATGCCATAAACCTCCTACGTACAAATCTCTGTCCCAGAGTCCCTTTCCTGGGGACTGCAACAATGACACATATACATCAACATATAATTATACTTATCTGGTTTGCTTGTATGTTAATTTCCTCATCAATTGTTTATTGAGAACTCAAGAATTAATGTAACATACTAAATTTTCCTAACTCCTCATTAGGTTCTCATAAGAAGAGATTAGTTTCACCTGGAAGTCCTATTTTTCTTATGGGAAAGGAAAGTTCCCCAGGCTTTCTCCATGCTCACCTCAGCCATCTGTCTCGGGCTCTAGTCCAGTTCTAAATATTCACTCACACACCTCTTTCACTGTCACTTCAGCTCCAGACCCAATCTCAAAACTACTAAGTTCCAAGAAATGTCTCAGAACTTGTCTCAATAAAGCACCTCCTCACTTTACTTTGTAGGTTGCTCTCTGAGGGAATTGATTTAATTCACTAGAGGCTGTGAGGTTTAACTTACTAGTAGTTGTGGCACCATTTTCTCAGTGGAACTTATTTCTGATTCTGCCAACAAAAGAGAGCTCCATTTTCTTAAGGTACCAGTCATAATATAAGCAAAGTAGCCATTATTATTGTCACATAGAGTGGAGAAATCTATGGTATTGGACACAGACCCCCATGTCCTGCTTACACAAACTTTATTCAAGATACAGAAACTTTCATAAAAATGGAATCCTAAGAATTGGCCACATATGAATTTAAGTTTGACAGAACAGTTATGAAAAGCATATCAATGACTCTAGAATACTTTAATATTAAAGTATTCTGTATTATGTTTAAGTATAGTTTCTGACATATAATACTAAAAATAAGTATCAACTCTGTATATAAAGTTTTGCTTAGAAAAACTGAAAATACATGCATGTACAAATTGTTATATAAAGACCAATAACTAAAAAAAAAAATAGTCCTTCTTACCCCAAACCCTAATAGATTCAAAATGGACGTGG
Organism: Pteropus alecto; assembly: GCF_000325575.1. Classification (NCBI taxonomy): domain Eukaryota; kingdom Metazoa; phylum Chordata; class Mammalia; order Chiroptera; family Pteropodidae; genus Pteropus; species Pteropus alecto. The sequence continues at coordinate 20,016,257 of NW_006436811.1, read as the reverse complement.
TCTTTACAACATTTAACATATTTGTTTCTAATTAATAGTATAGTTCAATGAAATATTCTTTTGATATCTTCATGCCTCACATGCCATGTATTAAAAACAGCAGTGTAGACTAACTTAATTAAATATTATTATTAAAGATAAAACAGGAGTATCTCAGAAACAATCATTAAGTAATTGTAAGATAACATGTAAAAGAAGACAGAAAAAAATGACAAGAAATGCATATTATTCATTTATGACAAGTTTAAAGTCTTACCTGGAAGGTGAATTTGGTATATTCCATGCTCTGTGATGTGTTTTCTTTAATACTGAGTAATTCTAATGTCTAAAGCTTTTTATTTGAGATAAAGCTCATCCTGAGATTCTCATCATTTATTGAAATACTGAGGCTACGGCTCCTTGTCACAGATATAGACTGCCCGCCCATTAAAACACAGCTGCACATTGACTTTATACGAAAAGCACTCAACCAAATATTTCCAAAACCCTATATTCAAAGTTATTACAACACCCAATTTTAGGTAGGGTTATCAGATATGATTCACAAATTTATCACATAAAATGGAAAGCAACCACTTATTATTTAATATCGCGTATGCCTGTGGACAAGGATCTGCACTTACCTGGATAACATGCTTCAGTTTATCAATTATCTGATTTATCACGGGGTCCGTTCCTTTGACTTTGACTTCAGGATTTCCAGACTGGGCTTTGATTCCATTTCCAACCACAGGCTGATTATAGCTAAAAAAGTGAACAGTGAAAAGTGTGTGACTTGGTAATCTTGTCAGAGTATTATCTGCCCCAACTATATGAACAGAGTTGAGCTCAGAATTTCACTCCTTTAAGAGTACACAACAATGTATTTTTTCTGGAACAGAACCTGGAACAGCTACAGTGTTTTTCCTGGAAGAATACTTAGCATAAAAAGATTATTCTAATAGTTTTTCTTAAAGAGCCCAATAAAAAATTAGTTGTTTTTAACACTACTTACCAATATACTAGAAAGAGTTAATACACATATCTCATTCTGTTACCAATTCTAGCTAAATTATATATATATATACATATACATATATATGTGTATATATATGTCTGATTCCATGTTATCTTCATTTAACACAGTATATAGATAAGTCCCAATAATATTCTTTACATATTGGACTACAAAAGAATCATAAATGTATTTTAACTGCATAAGTCAAAATCAGAAATATTATAAACAATTAAAACTGGCAAAATATTTTGCAAACTAAGTACAATTTGATTTCAGCACGGTTCACCTAAAGGTAAACTACAGGATTCTAGTAAATCACATTGTATGTGAAAGGGTGATTTCATAAGCAGTGAAAGTCATTGCTAGTCACTACCTTCCCCAAATAACAATCATAAAATGTCTACTTAGTATTCATACAAATATTTAAATTTATTAATTGTAAAAATGTATTAAGTGCTTCCTATAATATTCAAATCCTGTACTAGATAACTGGGATTATAAGGAGATATAAGACTCAAAATTCTTGTCCTTACAATGCTGATTATCTATCTGGGAACATAATGTATCAATTAACATGTTCATTTATGCATTCATTCATTACATTTCACTATATTTAAAAAAATATCTACTAGATTCCAGCAATATAATTATCCTTATTTCTCCAATAGTGTTGTGCAGTATAACAACAAGTGAACAGTTAAAATGCAACATTATGAATGATGGAGATGTTTACTATGCAATGGAAACAGCTAGAAGAAACTATATATGTGAAGTGCAAGGTAGGGTAGTAAACAGTGAGCATATGGGGAAGACCATTTGGGCTAAGACAACTTAGAGAAAATCTAAAGAAGTTATAGCCTGAGGTGGCCCTTGAAGTGTTAAGGTAAGAGTAGGTCTTAGATAGCATGGTCAATGAGGATTCCAGGGCAAAGGATGACATCTCAGCAGGGGAAACGGCAAAGGCACATGACCAACACAAACAGGAAAGAATAAGTAGCTTATATTTACAAAGAAAGAGTAAAATGAGGGAAAGTAAGAGATAGAAGGTTATGCCTTGAAGATTTTATCCTCTATGTTTAAAACTCTCCTCTGAGTAAATTTGTTTGCTTAAAGTATCATAATAAAGTGGCCTCAGAGACTTTAACAAACATTTTCACATGATTTTTAATTGATTTTCATTTCCTCTATTTGAGCAAAGTATCACAACTATTCACATTCATCCTCTGAATTTTCTACAGCAATGAAAACTCTTTGAAAAGATAAAAGGAGGTTCTACTGATGAGAACACCTTACAAAAGGAGTTTCAAAGTATATTTAGTTCTTCCCAAGATTATGCACATCCAATGACCAATTTTAAAAAGTGGATCAAAGAATTCCCAATTAGGTCCTTCTAATGATGATAAATGATGGAACACTGACATTGATAATATCAATTGGACATAACAAAAATGACATTAATAAGTCTTTATTTTTTAAAACATTGAAGATATTCTTTATCTAGAAACAGAGAATTTAGAGTTAGGCCTTCCAGTATACATTAAGGACTTCGTAGTATATGCCAAGAACAATTAGTAGAAGAAAAATAATTATACATGTGCTATTAATATCTAATAATATTCTTCGCTTAAAAAGAATCAAATAAACTGTAAACAGCAGGTTTCTCAACTTCTCTATAGCACTGTTAAGTTTTTCTTCCAAATATTTCAAGGAGATTGAACATGAGGCTCTTGTATTAATGTACTGATTATTAATAATGATGAATAATATGAATAAATATCTATGATTCAGATATTATTTTATTTACTTTCAGAGAATTTGTCAATTCATATTCATAATAATTTGTTGTGTCCATGAAAATGTGCCTCAGACCTCAATGTACAGGAAGCTTAATTGACTAAAGGGCATCTGCTGCTTTGCTCTGAAATCTATGTCTGCATCTGCTACCAACCAATGACTGAACACAGCAGGGATACTAAGGCACGTCCACCACTGGAACACACAGGCCTCCTCAGACAACGATTCTGACTCAGGATTTCTTGAGGCTCTTGCTAACCCTTCCTGAGACTGCGCATCATGCTAGAGGGCTGCCACTCAACCCTCCCTTCCTCTCTCCTTCACTCTGGGCTGCACTTTCATGACCAGCAGCTCTTCTGGCCTTACTCAGTTTCCTCCTCATTTTCTCTTGCAAGCATTTCTCTTAATAAAATCCTATTGTGTTTCAACCCTTTTTTTGGCATCTGTTTCTTGAAGGACCCAGACTAATATACTATATATGTACTGTAATTATTCCCATTCTACAGATTGGGGATCTGAGATCTGAATAACTTTCCCAAGGCCACACTATTTATTAAGTATGCAGCAACAATATGAACATAGGCTCTGTGGTCTCCAAAATACAATCACTCAAATTATTATTAATGAAAACTACAGAAACCAACTAATACAAATTAAAGTTACAATTAGTTTGGTTCAAAGCATTGTTGATGTTATTAGTATTATTTTGCTGTAACTACTGCATTTTCAAGGGCTTCAATGCTTATAATATTTTTTTCAAAAATCTCCTCAACAAACTGTTATTTATTACCAGCTAATGAGTGAAATAACAGTTTCTGTCAGGGTGAAAAGAAACTAACAGACTACAAGTTTGTAATAAGGTTTTTCTGTTTCCCTAGAAATAGACATAATGCGAGTGATGGAAACTAAGACTCACCTCTTAATTTTAAGTAAACTAACACTGGTTTATATCTTGTTTTATTTATAGACCATGAAATTTTCTTTTAAGATGCAGGGATGTTGTTTGACATTAATCTGAAGAATTGCTCATTTTTTCCTTAATTATCACAATTAATAACAGATAAAATTTGTCAGAATTACAATTGATCAAAACCCTCATTCCAAGCTAGTATAGTATAGAATAGTTCAGAATCACTATTTTTATGTATCATTTAAATAAGGAAAAATACTACAAAGTAGGACATCTAAGATACTATAAGTGAAATATAATTTGATAAAATTAGTTATAATTTTCTGTTTTTATAAGGTTAATAAGAACCATAATGCATAATGCACCAAAGTGATTTAAGTAAAAAATAGAGATGATACCAAATGTGAACACAGATGTGGAACAATTGGAACCCTCTCTGTGGATGAGAATGTAAACTGATATTAATCACTATTTGACATGTATGCTAAAACTGAATGTATCTTATGACTCTAAGTACATACATATTCAACAGGTATAAGAATGCTCAGAGAAGTATTTCTCAAAATAGCCTCAAACTGAACACAACTCAAATATCCATAAACATTAGCACGGACAAATAAATTATAATATATTTATATAATGACGTACTATATAGCAATGAGAATGAATAATTTACAACTATAATCAAAATCTTATAAGCTAAATATTGAAAGAAGATATAGAACATACTCTATGACTCCATTAATAAAAAATTTAAAAAACTAATCAATGATATTTCAAGTCACCATAAGTGCTATTCTAGGAGAGGGTATCTAAGAGGTTGAAGGAGGTTTCTGGGGTTCCAGTAATATGTTTCTTGAGTTAAGTGCTTATTACATAAGAATGTTCATTTAATGTTTTTTCAAAAAAAGATTGAACTGTACAGTTAAGATTTGGATATTTTACTGTACGCATGTATTTTCAACCTAAATAAAACATTAATATGTACACCACAAGCAAATTTACATTCAACAATGTATAAACAAAAGACACACATAGGTACTTTTAATATGGGCTAATTGGCTTTGTCACACTAAATGAGTAATTTAAGATCCTAACCTGATGTAAAAATTTACTTCCTATAGACCTCAATTTGCATGCAAAGCATATGGTTTCTAAATCAAATAAAATCTTTTTCTACCAAAGACTTATTGAGTTTTTCTCATTATGAAATTTTAATAAATCATTAATCACTTTTTTCTCCTAAATGTACAATTAATGGATAAAACATTTCAAGGATACCTACAGAGGTTTCTTGACTTGAAAAATTGCTCACATTTCAATGAGAAGGAGGAAACAAAACACAAAAAAAGAGAGGCGAATTTTTTGTTAGAGAAGTAACAGACCTACCATCTATTCTTATTTCTTCCAAGCAGGTCTAGTAATGGGTGACAGCAGTTTAATAGAAGTATTTGTTCCCAAAGTACGACTCATTTTTCATTAATATGGAAAAAGGCAAGCACTGATATATTTACATTCTATAAAAATGTTTTAAAATGATGATTAACAAGACTCCAGTTCTCTTTCTGTTCAACATATGAAATATGAAAAAGAAGTGCTAATAAATCTACACACAGTATGTTACCAGGAAGTCGTTTCTCCTGACTTTATCAACATTGCTTGTTTGAAATGTACGCTATATTGGCTGTTATTTTCACTTTATTTAGAATAAAATATTATTTGTTTCAGATTCACATCAAAAGCATGTTGTTTTGATACGAACTTATATAATTGCAGGTAGAAAAATATCTGGACTCTGACCTTGGAATACATTACAAACACACCGTAGTGTGTTTGGCTCTGGTAAATATCTTGTCATCTCAGGTTGAAAAGAGGTCTGAGCATTATACTGTATGTATTCATCAATGAACCTCTTCCTCAGGAACAAATTTTTTTTTCAAACCATTTCTGAGCCTCCCTACCTGGCTCTAGTAGCTAATGTGAGAGTGAGTACTAGAGATTTGTGTTTTTTTTGTAAATGTCTTCGAATACTCGGGTGATACTGGATATTACCGCTAAGTGTTACTTTGTGTACTTGCAGCTTCTATATAGATAATAATTTTCCTCTATAGTGAAGGTCTTAATCTTTGAAATCTCTGAATAGAAAGGAATCATATGATTGATTTTATGTGCCAGGTTTATGAGAATAACCTTTCATGATAGGTAAGAGGCTTCCAGGGGATTTAGAGAATGAAGACATCTGTAGAATCAATTCAAAATGATTAAACCTTTTGTGATTGCACTATCTTGTTTCAACTATTAGGCGACAAATTATTTTTAAGTTAATCTCTACCATTTATTTGGCTTTATAAGTATAAATGACATCTAAATTTGATATCTATGTTTCTGAATTAAAATAATGAAGTCAAAATAAATAGAATAGAGACCTTAATTTGTACTTTATTATTTTTTATACATCACTAATTTTCTGCTGAGGATATAATATTTTGTGATATCTTATAGGTAACACTCATTAATATCATTTTAATAAGGTAATGTCATGCTTTATATAGGAACCGACAAGGAATGTTTAGCATATCACTATAATAAATCAAATAAGATCATATTTAGAAAGAGAAAACAAGAACTCAGTAAAGAATAGATAGTAATCTATCTTCACCCTAACTCCTTAATTGGCAAGGCATTTATTTGTGCTTGTCAGTTTAGCCAGGTGAATCACTAGTAAGCTATTTCATGACATTTTATAAGATAAGCAGTATGTGAACCTGAAAGAATATTTCCACATGAAAAAAAAATAGTGCAAAGTCAGTAGTACTTAAGAAATTGTCATTTCAAGTGTTGACTACCTAATAAAAAATATATCAAAAGTAAGATTTCCTCTATGTAAAAAATAGTACTTCCCTTAGCCTTCTCCTAATCCCCTCCTCAATCTTACCAAGAAAGGATAGCTACCTTAATTGCAGCAAAAGTTCTGTCTATGCAGTTTTAAATTTTTGAATTAAAAATTCAAAGCAAGTGGTAATAAACCTTTAGCTTATTTTATAATGACTTTCATTTGATTCAAACTGCCAAATTTTAAACAATCACTTCTAACTATAACCAATTGCACATACTGTTAGATGAGTTTTGAACTGTTATACCAACTCCCATTTTCCAAAGTACATATTTCAAAATTAAACTCTCCTTGGTAAGATACAGGCTATCTTCCATGAATTTATGATTGACAATCACTACTTTGCACTGATTTTCTGTCTCAATTCACTGTTTGGTTTTGATATACAAAAGAAAAATGTTATTTAAGGCAGTGGTTCCCAATCTTTTGGCACCAGGGACCGGTGCTCCTATGAGGATCTAACGCCTGATGATCAGAGGTGGAGCTGAGGCAGTGATGCTAGCACTGGGGAGTGGTTGCAAATACAGATAAAGCTTCTCACTTAGCCTCCCACTCATCTCCTGCTGCGTGGCCTGTTTCCTAACAGGCCACAAACCAGTGGTTAGGGGCCCCTGATTTAGGGATAACTATTATCTGAGTATGAATAAATTAAATACCATTTTAGCCAAAACTCTGAATCAAAATGATTTAAGGTATAAATTTCATTTAACTAATCTTTTATTACAGATGTTATTAAATCCTAAAAGTGCCTAAAATCTTATACAGATATTTTTCAATTTTGTCAAATGTAATTAACACCAACATTAAGTAAATTTCAGACATAAAACTACCAATTGCATCATAAATACTTTAAAATTAATTCTAAGATTTCCAACATAATCTCCAAATGAAACACCCAGGTACTTGCCACCAATCTGTAACATAACAAAATCAGAGAGAAAGAACCTCTGAATTTCAGAGTATGCTAGATTCCTAGGGCCACCATATTCAACTCACTACACAGAGTATTGTAAAGAAATTGGAAACTGCCTGATGAAAACAAATTTTCACTTGAACTTTAATTAATCAATAGATATTACATATAAACTTCTATCTTTGAAATTATATTGTATTTTCCCCTATGAAAACTTTATTTACTGTAAAATAGCATTTATATTTCACAAACACACATCTTATATTATAAATTGTGTTTTTTCCATTTATTTGTCTATTATGATTCAGTTGACCTTAAGGAAAATATTTTAATCGGCTTTGGAAATTTTCAGTACACAGTATCTAGCATTTCCTATGTTTTCAATGACTTCTATCTTACTAACAAAAATAAACAATGCTATTGATAATTTCCTACATTCTAAATGCATACAAACAGGAATTACACCTTAAAAAATGTATTCTCCTCTAAAGCAGTAACCCAACTGCCTGCTCTGAATGTAAAAGTTTTCTGAAAGTTTAAAGGGCTAGTTTATAATGAAGGTGTTGACGGCTGATGCTTTGGGGACTCATACAGGCTCACAGAATAAATTTTAATTACACTTAATGTTAACGTGGTAGCAAGATTGTGACAATATTCAAATATGACTAATTTCGTTAAATTAGCAACACTCATTAAGCTCAGTTTAGTTGTTCCAATTTATATAAATGCTTCAAAAAATTAAACTCTTCTATTTTCTATTTCTTATTTTTTGGAGATTGTTTAAAGCAATCAGTTCTCTTGTTTTATTACCATAAGACCGTGAGGGACCTTAGCAGGTTGCTGAATCTAGCACTCCGCTTTCAAGAAGAAATACACCTATACCAGGAATATAGTACTTGGCATTCATCTCTTGGCCTATAGCCTAATAGATTTTTTGTCTGTCTTTGGTGACAGTAACATAAATTTAGAGCTGGAAAGAACCTTAGAGGTCATCTAGTTGAATCTAAGCATCTTTTAAAACAAATGAAGAAGTATGTTTATTTCATCATTCTGTACTTCTGCACTGTATATTTCCAGAAAAGCCTTTGAGACAGCTTATAATAAAAGACACAGACATCATAAAACAAGGGCAAAATGACAGAATAATGAAAGAAAGAAGGTGACAATTATATAAGGAGACCTGGGAAGGAGACCCTACACTTCAGCCCAAAACTTAGCCCTATATCTCTTGTTGGTGCAGGCTAAAAAGAAAACCAGAATTCAGAAAGATCTTGTCAGTTAATGAAAGTAGTATCTGCATATGTCAGCACCCATTTTTGGTATTTCTAAGCTCTCAAGGAGAATGCACGAGTCTTTAAGTAAGAGACGATGGATGATACAACAAAAATAATCATCAATGAGAATTTTGAAGCTTTCAAATATGTACACATTACCCTTTCTTCTATGAATCTTTGTTAGAAGCTTCCTGCATAGTGTTTAAAGTTAGAGTTCTGAGTAGACATTCCCACTGGGACATGGTTATCTGACTTGGTAAAAAATGTAGCCCTCAAAGAATTTAGTAAATTTATTTTTGTTTTTCAATTGGTACCACTTACAGAGAATATTCTCTCTGAGTAATATAGTAAAGCACGTAGACAGAGAATCTCAAGGTGCAAGTGACTTAAAGTAAGTCACTAAGTGGAGGTCTGGTCTAAAGAACCCTGAGGCAGATAGAAACACAGGGGAGTGATTTACTAACAAATAAACACCAATGAGAGGGGAAAGGGCAGTCATATGATAAGCTATATTTTAACTAATAGTTAATTAAATGTTTTCTAATAGATTTAATCATCCTATATTAAATGTAATCATTTTTTTCTTCCCTCATTTTTAAAAATTTAAACCTTAGTATTTTTTTTTAATAAAAGAAATTATTTGACAGATAATTTTTAAAATTTAAATCAGGCTCATTATCAGTGCTCTATGAATTGGATGGTCTTGGTATGTAGTGCATGTATTTTCAGATTGGGGGTGAGGCCCTATCATGAGTGTCAAAAGCTCTGCATTTTGTAGCTTTGATTATGAACACTTGTCCATCTGCTCTCACTTTAAATATGACCAAACAAAGTAGTTAGGATATTAATGAAAGCCAGGCATAGTAATATAAAGAACTAAATGGATAAAATTTATGTGTATATACACATTTAATAGCAAAAAAGGTGAATTCTCTAGGCCTATGAAAAAGATTTGTAGTTTTAAATGATTTGTAAATATGTTTCTTAACAAAAATAACTGTAGTAATTAGTATTTATAAACCAATTAAAAATTGAGCATAACATATTGGTTTTAATATCCAGTTTCAATCTTATCTCCAATTACAACTTAAGGTTCTGTAAAACAATTCTATTCTGTTGTCTATTGAATCTCAAAATAAAAATTGATAGGTTTCAAATCATAGTTATTCTGAAGAGAAAGAAGGAGGTTGAGAAATAACTAAGCTTTCTGCCCATGCCTCATCTTAACTAGACCACAGCCAAATTTCTACTATCAAACAGTTCTGAGAAAACAATTCACTTGCGTAATCAATTTAATTTGTTTCCACTTCATATATGAAAAAATTGCTTCTCCAGCTATATCTTGGCAAACCCAGTAATGTTATACAGAAAACAGCTGGACTTAGTTCCATAGAAAGAACTATATGTGCCTAGGGACTTTTAGATTCCTAATAGTTGTGATTACCCTAGAAACACACTTGGCTGACTCAATTTATGAAAAATATGCATACACAGAATGCAGGATATTTCTGATAGCCTCCACAGTCCAAATGGAATAGGTGTTTCTGGTCCAGTCAATCTAGAAATTCTATGCCTGTAAGCAAATTCAGCCAATCTCTCTCCTTCAGTCTCTGTTTTCCCTCTATTTATCCTCTTTCAGCCCTTAAATGATTTCTGCCAGGTCCCTCAGGGTTTATATGCTCTATCCTCTCATGCTTAAAAGTCTAGACCTTTTCCTCAATTGGCTACCCTAAACATTAAGATTTTTGCAGCTGTGATTAAATTAAGGATTTTGCACTTACCCTAGTTATCTAGGTGGGTGCTTAATGCAATCACCTATATTCCTTTAAGTTGCAAACAGAGGGAGATTTCTTTTTCACAGAAGGGAGAAGGCGATGGGACCACAGGCTCAAGAATGCCAGAAGCTAGAAGAGGCAAGAAATAGAGTCTCCCCCAGAGCCAGTAAGGGGAGCTCAGCCTTACTGACAATTTGATTTTGGCCCAGTGAGACTGATTCAAGAGTTGTGATCTCCAGAACTATTAGAGAACACATTACTGTGGTTTTAAGTTTTGCAGTGGTATTTGTTACAACAGTCATATGAAACTAATATAACCACCAACCAGGGTATCCTTTCTACATTATTTGCCCTCCTTCCAACTATTGCTTGATAGCACTTTGTTTTCTGGGATGCATGTGTCATTATTGTAATTGTCATTAATTGTACAATAATTTGTTTAATGCCTTTAGCTCCCTTCTAGACTGTAAATTCTTGAGGTCAAGTAGTGTGTCTGTTTTAATCATGGTCTAGTTCCAGGACTAAGCAAAATGTTTGGAATATGAGAGCTCAATACATAGTTATATGAGCGAATGTATGACTGATAGAAAAACAAACTAAAAAACAATTTTCAGGCAATCATTTATCTTTTTCCTGAACTGGTACTTTTTTTTTTTTAATTAATGAACTTTATTGGGGTTAAAACTATAACAAACAAGGTTATGAGTCATTCCTAAACATTCCTAAATTTGATAAATTCCATGAATGTGCAATTTTATGTTAATGATGATTTGGTCTAATTTGAAATAGCTTCCGGTAGTCTATAATGTATTTCCATCCAAGTTCCCATTAGAAATAAAAGAAATTAGTAAACCAAACAACAACAACAAAAAAAAACATAAACTTCATAAACTTAACACTGACTACCTAAATTGACAATATGTAGACTAACTATAAGAACAATTTAGACCATCCGATCCATACTTTATTTCATGAGAGAGAATAATTTCTAATGTACAAAAATCATATAAGACAGCAGTTGGCTCTCTCTAGCCCTGAGTCACACTCTTAGTGCCCCAGAGTATGAGCACCCGTTCCTCTACGGTCCCAGTCCTGTTCATCAAGGGACTAGAGACTGGCCATTCCCATGTAACTGATATAATGTAGACTCTTTATGAGACTGAAGCTACCATCAAAGAACGAGATGCATCAGAGACTTCCCACCTCCTCAAGGAAAGCCTTGTTGCGGGGGAGTCAGGAGATTAGCCTGGTGTTGGAAGGGATTTATATCCTGAGAGACTCAGGTCATAATCACATAGGCTTCCCAGTGTTCTTCTCACCCTCTGCTGCTTCTCTCTGATGCACCAACTCAGCCTTTTTTTCTTTTTACTCCCTTCCCTTCTACATGTTATACATCTCTATTCAGTGCCACAGGATATTAGCAAAGTTTAGGAACAGTAGAGAGAGATTATAAAGGAAAACAGGAAATTACTGATAAACAAGTGACTTGTTCTATACCAATAGGCTATTTAAAATTAATTTCCAAATAAAATTCTGCCTTTCTTTAGAATTCCCACCCAGTAAGCAGTAACATGCATAATTTGCAAACAGTTTTCACTGTTGCCACCACCTGTCCCCCACTATCCATGTACTCTGAATATTATGTGTCTTGTACCTTGAACCAGACAATATACAATAGATATCCACCTTAGACTGGTTGAGTTATTCCAATAAATGCTGGCTACTGAGAGAAGCTGTGCTTATCAACCTATTCCAGTTTAGATCAAAAGGAAGTCAGTCAACATCTCAAAGGTAAACAAAGAAACTAATGAAAAAGTAGTCATTTATTTTTGACTAAAGCAACACTGACCAGGTAAACAGCACTACCTTCTAGAAAAAGAGAGTAGGAAAAATATAACAGCATACACACACACAGACACACACAGACAGACAGACAGACACACACACACATCATTCTGTAGAAAAAGGAAAAGCAATGTCATGTTGAAGACTCAGGGGAAGAGAATATCTCTAAAAAAAGGTTTGACTGTTGAACAAGAAAAAATATTTAGAAAATTGCTTTAAGTGACTTAAACTATAAAGAGTATGTAGAAAGACAGGTCATTTATGAAACAAGAGATGAAAGTCATAATGACAAAATGGGCAAAAAATGGTAAAGTGGGAGATGGCTGAGATTAGGAGATTTATGTGAAAAGCAAAATGTAGTAATAGTAGAATTTCTACCACCATGGAATCCATGAATAAGAAAATTGATACACTGAAAAACTCAAGCAATACCTGAATCAGAGCCAAGGGGGAAAAGAGAAAGTGATAAAATAATGACAGAGACGATGGTAGGTGGGAAGGTCAAGACTGAAGTTTCAACTCAATAATAATTTGTGTACCTGAGAAAGAAACAAGAGCAACTCTATCTGAAACAATAATTAAATATGTAACTAAAATATGAAGAATAAAAAGACTAAATATATTCCAATGGTAGTTGTGGGGGTGCGGGGGGGAGTTACCTATATTTAGACAGAAATTAGCCAAACTCCAAAATTTCAAAAATAAAGAAAATGTCCTACTTATGTATAGACTGAAAAAGAAGTTCCCTAAAAATATATTATTTCAGGCTTGCTTTGGACTTATTTTGTGTTAACACAGTAGAAGACATGGAGCTTTTAAGAGAATAAGAATATGACCAAAAATATTATACCTATCAGTTAGTCTTTATCAAGATTGAATGGAAAGAAATGACATCTGTATACATCCTACTGATTTGTCCTTTCAATATAATTTACTCAAAATCATATAGGTCCATATTGGAGAAAAATAATCAAAATTAAAGCTTCAAGAGTTAGGAAGTTATGAATCTAAACTCCTAAAATGAGACAATTGATTCAATTAATTATACAGTTCATTTTATATATTTTATAATTGTTTGCCACAATAATGTTGTAAAAGTATAACAAAAGAATGAAATCAATATTTAATAAATTCAAATATATTTCATATGCCAAGTTATAATACTAGATTTTGAGAATCGTTATGGGAAAAGTGAAAGAAAAGTATTCTACATGCCTCATCTAATACTGAGTGAACTCGAAAAATAGCTTTAAAAATTAATGTAGGATTTACTTAAAGGGTCCACATTCAGACCACAGGGGACCACTTCTAACATGACCACTCTAGTCTAAACCACACCTATTTTCCTCATCTGATTAATACAAAAACCTCCTAACTGGTTTCCCAGCTTCTATTATTGATCTCTTTCAGTTATTTTTCCTTTTTGACATTAACATTAATTTAATTAGTTTCAGATGAATAGCATAGTGGTTAGAAAATTATATAACTTATAAAGTGAACCCTCCAATAAATCTAGTACCCACCTGGCACCATACATAGTTACTATAATATTATTGACTATATTCTCTATGCTGCACTTCACATACTTGTGACTATTTTGTAACTACCAATTTGTACTTCTTAATCCCTTCACTTTTTTTACCTAGATTCTCAACCTAATCTCTCATCTGGCAACTATTAGTTTATTCTCTGTATCTATGAATCTGTTTGTTTTGTTTGTTCGTTTCTTTTGTGCTTTAGATTCCACATATGAGTGAAATCATATGATATTTATCTTTTGAGAATGCAGAGAAAAAGGAACCCTTGTGCACTTTTGCTGAGACTGCAAATTAGTGAAGCTACTATGGAAAACAGTGGTTCCTCAATCTAGAGACTAGAAGACTATAAACAAAAATTTTCCAGGTTAGCGGCCTTATAGTTTCAACAGCTCCAAGACCAGAAATCTAAAACAACACCTGGACCTCCTGCATTGTACCCTTCTAGGCATCCATCATCAAAACACTGGTCCAGAAATTAGTATCTCGTGACCCACAAATTGGAGTCTCATTTGCAATCAATTGCACTACCGTCAAAGGAGGGCCCTCCATATATGCTTCCCCCAGGGTCAACAGGACTCCATTAGGTTCTCCTGGAAACTGCTATCAGTTATTCCCTTAAACAGCCAAGGGGAAACTAAAATCAAAATTGTCGACATAAGAAATGTCTAAACCTGTCGTGGACATAAGAATGTCCAAAACTGTAGAGAAGTTTTATAAGAACTTATTTGAGCCAAAACTGATGACATATGCTGGGAAACAAGATCTCAAATGTTCCCCTCCCCTTCAGCTATTCTTAACACAAGGGCCAAAGAAATCTTATTAAAAATAATCCAGATCCTGTCACTTCTCTGCTTAAAATCTTTCTCTGGCTCTCATTTCAATTAAAAGAAAAGCTAACTTCCTTAAAATGGTCTACAAGACTCTCTCTCCATTTTCTGCCTTTTCTCTGTTTCACTGGCACCATATATTGGTACTCTTCTCTTCCCTCACTGGGTTACGGCAACACAGGCTTTCATGATGCTATTCTAGGAATGAGTGTCCACATGCTTCTGATTCAGGGTTTTTGCACAGGCTGTGTTCTCTCTCTGCAATGCTCTTTTGTCAGCAGAACATGGCTCCTCCTCATTTCCTTCAAGTTTTTCCTTAAATGCCCTCTATCTCTTATATAATTGTCATGTGAGACAGCTTTAAACATGGTATCAAAATAGGTTGATATTCTTTTCATCAAGACATCAGTCTGTGTTCCTTTCCCTTGATTCTGGGCATCCTTGTGACCGCTACAACCATTTCCTCCCTATCCTCCTTTCTTGATTTATTTTCTTAATAGAATGTAACATTTTTAACAAACCAAGTAATTAGCTTCTTTAACCTCTATTACAGGAGGGATTTTTATGTTTTATTCACTGATATATTAAAACCTACTCATAATATTTGTTGAATGTTGAATGAGTAATATTAAATAGTAATAAAGGTTACATACATACGTCTTTAACATTATAAAATAAAGTAAAAAACATTCCATGAAAACAAACACACACACAGAATGCTGTTTACAAAGCATAAAGAAATTCACAGAAGTCAAACTAAAAAAACAGGTATGATAAACAGAGATAAATTATACCACTTACTATTGAAAATAAAAAATTCTTAGACTAAATTTACAAAAATACGTCATTAAGTAAAACTCTATTTACAGGAAATGCAAAATTGTTCCTGAAAGTTTAACAACATAAAAATGTATGTAGATTAATAAGGAAAACAAAAATCAAAAGACTTTGAGTAGCAATATTGATTTCTGATAAAGTACAATTTAAGGAGAAAGATTTCCAATGGAAAAAAATAAAAATATTTAATGGTATAAGGCAAAATAGTCAATGAATGTAGAGCAGCAGCAATTATTTAATGAGTTAAATATCATAAACATTTATTTAAAAATGCTTTTATGGTACATTAATACATAATTAAAGATAAAATTATAATTGGAAGACATTTAATTGTGATAAAATTAGTATGCCTCACAGTTATGACTGATTAAATTAAAAAAATAATTATATAGGTTATATTACTTATCCAATACTCAATAAAACTAGAAATTAAGGGAAAGTTAGAACAGGACACCACCACCACCACAACTCTATTCTAATATTAAAAACATACTTCTTTAAATTACTCCTAACAAAAAGAAACCAAACCAATTATTAGAAAGATAATCACAAATTCAACTCAAAATACATAGCTATAACTGTTCTCATGTGTATTAAAATTTATAATTATTTACAAATAATAATTATTTATATGTTATAATTATTAAAATTTATAATAATTTAGAAATTGCACAACAAAACAAATATAAGTAAATATGACATACTAAATTAAATATTAATTCAAAAAGCAAAGAATTATAAATAAAAGAAATCATTCAGAACTGATAAACATATATGAGTTCATTCTTTAACAACCCATAAGATAGAAAAGTATGACAAAGGTATTAAAAGTAAAAACTGAGAAAATATAAAATTTGAAGTGAAAAAACAAATATAGAAAATGCAGAAATTGTTTTAAATACAGAGACTACTACTATAGAAAATGAATTACATGTATCATTAAAATGAACATGTACTGGGTAAGAGAATTGTAAATTAACTTTGAAAATGGTAAATAAGCTAAATGTATCCATTTTTTTGCAAGAAAGAAAACATTATTCAAAACAAAATCTCTATTAATGGATCTGTAAAAGACAGTTTTATTACTATCTTTTATTTTTTAATCTGGTAAAATAGAGACCAAGCTATAAAATAAGAATAAAAACATAGAAAAAAAGTGGCTTCCTTTCCAGTTAATTTTAAAAAGCAAATACGACTCTGTTACTAACTCTTGAAAAAGTTAAAATGAAAAGAATAAAATATTTAAATATCTGTCATGAACATAGTTGAAATATTCTTAACTGAAGAAAAGCAAACTGAATTCTATATTATCAAGAAATCATCTACCTCAATAATTTAATATTCAAATTCAAGTACACAAAGATGGTTTAATGAAAAGAAATACATATTAATATAATGCAACCTAACAATAAACTTCTTTGCTTACTTTATCATTGCATATTCACTTAATAAGTTTAATATATAGCTAAAAACATTTAATAACATAGTTATAGAATATTTCCTTGCCATGATTAAAATAACTATCTTAAACCAACAGTCACTTTTATTATTATTTTGGTCTAGCCAAAGCCATAAGATAGAAAAACAAATAAGTATTTATATCAGAAAAGAGAGAATAAACTCATTAATAGTTTTAATAACTAATCATCTAATTATGATAATAAGTTCTGTGTGATCACATGTGTTATATGAAAAACACCAAGGGAATTTATACAACTCTAACCAAAAAATAAACTTCTATCTCTATTTGAGACAATATAATTGTATAGAAAAATGAGACTGTTCATCACAAAAATTGAATCTAATCATCACAAAGACTGAATTGGAGTCCTTTTTTCACCTCTAACTCATTGTGTGAATTTGGTTATTCTTGAACTCTTGAGCTTCAGTTACCTTATGTCTAAAATACCAGTAATATATCCTAATTTTTAGAATGGCCATGAGTACTGAGTGAAAACATACATATATATTGCCAATAATAAGGCATTTTAATACATACTAGTTACTCTTATTTTGTTCTGAAGAAGGAATACAGATTTTTTTCAATCACAGATATACAGGAGATATACAGAAGCAAAGGAAAAAATATTGAAAACAATATTTTTGAAATAAGAAGGTTAGTTACTCCTTATAAGGACATTAACTAAAGACAGCTCATATTATTACATAAACTGCTTCAAAATACTACAAAATTCTGAGTATATCAGTTTCTTGGTTTTGATAATGTACTGCAGTTACATAAAATGTCATCACTGGGGAAACGAGGTAACGAATGCATAGGGTCTCTCTACATTTTGTTTGCAACTTTTTGCTCCTCTATAATTATTTCAAAATAAAAAATAATAGTTCAAACTGAAATTCTAGAGAACATGATTCAAGAAGAGAAAGAAAAAAGTTGCAAGACAAATTAAAGGGAAAGTCTTAGAAGTAGTAAATTTAATCTTTCAAACTGGAAGAATGAGGGAAAAAGATAAGAAATCTTAACTGAGGAAAAACAGTTTTTAAACAACATGATTAAATGAAATACAAATTTATTACTGAAAAATTCCTATTAAATTAAACATCAGAAACACCTGCATCTGAATTTTTCCCAAATCTGTTATTTTAAAGAGATACCTTCTTTAAAAAATAAGATATTCTCTTTAATATACCCATTTAGTGGTTCTATGAAGTATTAATTACCATTAAAAAGTACATTATTGTGTTCTAAGGGTAGCTCAAAAAAAAATAGTTACTATTCTTGGACATGCAAACCAAGGGAAGATATGAAATTGTCAAGGCTAAATAGAATAAAATAAGAGAGCAAAGATTCTAAACAGAGACTGAATACTTCTATTTTATGCAGACAAAAGGGCACCTAGATAAAGGACACATATGATCCAATACTCGGGAGACCAAACCTTAGACACAAGTTTGACATTTACTATTTCCTTTAAAACAACACTGTAAGTCTCTTGGAACCCACCACAACACCCTTGGAGACTTGAGATTACCTGATAATTTCAGAACTGATGTTTGACATAACACTGACATGCTGAATATTTTCCTTTAGCCACAGGAGATCTCCAGCTCCAGATTTAAGTCAAAGGAGCATACACTCAATTCATTCTTTGTTATTGAGTGGTTTGTTTTTGCTAGATAATTTATGGAAAATTAGCACAAAATGACAGCTAGATATGGTGTAGGAATACCAAGCAGATGAGAAACTTGAATATTATTACCAACACAGGATAAGAAGGGCAGTCAGCAAATAAAGGTCAAATGAAAGAATCAACCCAAGTTTCTATGTAATGTTAACTCCGAAATGCAGTTTCAGCAAAAGTCTGAGCAAAGACAGTTTGGTTGCATTTTTTTCTTGCCTAAAGCTATACTTTGAAATTTTCCATGTCTGAAGATGTATATCATTAGCAAAATTCTAAAGAATGTTTGTTACTTTTAATTCAATAATTTAAATTTTATCATGGTAAATAAATCAACAGAAAAGTAGTCAAAATACAAGGAATAAAATTTATCATAGCATTATTTTGATGAGCAAAATTAAAAATAATAGGCATATACATAAGTAAGTTATAGCAGATTCATTCTAGGGAATCATAAAAAATTAAAAATTATTTATTAGAAAACAGACATGGGGAAATTCTGGCTACACTATTTTAAGATGATAAAAGCAATATGAAAATTGTATATATAATGTTACCTTGGCTATATGAAAATTATGTGTATGCTTAGAAAACTTAATAACACGTTTCTAAGAAAACAGTAATCGTAAAATCTATTGTCCACACTAGGTATTCTTGAAAGTTAAAGAGAGCCTATAAATAAATACTTTAGGACACAAGGCCAATATTGGGAACCTCCTAGAGACACAGGACATGAGTCACCCTACTTATGTTGTCTTCACTATGCTACAGCCAAGTCTTCAATCCAGGTAAGAACACAGGAGTATAGATAACATCATTACTCACACTTTAGACATGAGAAATTGAGGCACAGAGACATTCAAAAACTTGCCACCACGGGGTGAGTTTGAATTAAGTCCAGACAGTCTGACTTAACGAGTCAATACTCTTTTAACTTCTATGCAAAATCCTTCCTAGAAATGTTGGAAGGAGATACCAAAATACTGAGTGGAGACTGGATTTGATTAACTTTTTATATCT
The DNA here is from genome assembly GCF_000325575.1 of Pteropus alecto. NCBI lineage: Eukaryota > Metazoa > Chordata > Mammalia > Chiroptera > Pteropodidae > Pteropus > Pteropus alecto. Next base: position 19,996,494 of record NW_006436811.1, on the reverse strand, counting down.
TTTTAAATGATTCAAAATTTTCTAGATTGTCTACACTAGTTGCATATCATTTTAGATATGAAAAAATATTTTAAATAAATCAGTGATTTGTTGATATAAAAGAAAAATACTGTATCTATGTATTCCCCTTTTGGTGTAAAATAAACTATATAAGTGTACATTAAACAATATCTTTAAACCATTTTTCAGTTTTTAAATTATTTTCTGATTTTATAAATACAATAATTACTGAATTTCCATTTTTGTCCCTCTTTATAATCATTGAATTCTATGGAATTAATAAGAATATCAAGATGGGAAAATTCTCTCTCTCTCTCTCTCTCTCTCTCTCTCTCTCTTTCTTTCTCTCTCTCTCTCTCTCTCTTTCTCTCTCTCTCTCACACGCACACACACACACACACACACACACAAACAAAAAAATTTTCTCAGTAACTTTCCTTCATGGGCCTCTTTTCAAAATTTCAACTGTTTTAAATTTTTTTTCTTAAACCACTTTATTGAAGTATGATGAGTTTGGAGATAACTACATACCTGTGAAACCATCAACATCATCAAGGCCACTGACATAACTGTCACCTCATGGTTTTCTTCCATGCCCTTTATTATTATTTGTGTTTTGTAAGAACACTTAACAAAAGAACTATCTTCTTAGAAACTTTAAGTATACAATACATTATTAGGTATAGTATACAATACATTATTAGGTATAGGCACTATGCTATATCACAGATTTCCAGGCATTATGTATATTGTATAACTGAAACTTTGCATCTTTTGACCATCACTTTCCCAATTTCCCCTTTCCCCAGCCCCTGGAAATCACCATTCTACTCTCTGCTTCTATGAGTTTAGTTATTTTAGATTCCACATACAAATGAGATCATGCAAAATTTGTCATTCAGTGTTTGGTTTACTTCACTTATCATAATGTACTCCAGATTTATTCATGTTGTCACGAATGGCAGGAATTCCATATTCATGCTGTCACAAATGGCAGGACTTCCATATTTCCATATATATATTATATACACACATAACTTCATTATCTACTCATTCATCGACATTAACAGACACTGGGTTGTTTCCATATCTTCCCTATTGTGAATAATGATGCAATGAACAGAGAGTATAAATAACTCTTTGAGATCCTAAATTCAATTCCTTTGAATACTTAGAAATGATGTTGTCAGATCATATGATAGTTTTATTTTTCAGTTTTCAAGGAAATTTCATTCTATTTTCCATAATAGCTGTACCTTTTTCATTCCCACCTACAGTGTACCGGAGTTCCTTCCAACACAATTTTTTTTTTTGACATCCAAAAAGATATGAAGTGATATCTCATTGTGGTTTTTATTTACATTCTTCTAATGACTTGTGATGTTGAGCACCTTTTCATAAATCTGCTGGCCATTTGTGACAACATGAATAAATCTGGAGTACATTATGATAAGTGAAATAAACCAAACACTGCTCATTTTTTAATCAAGTTGTTTATTTCTATTAGCTATAGAAATTTCTTACATATTTTGGATATTAACCCCTTAAGAGATATATATCTTACAAATATTTTGTCCCATTCCATAGTTTTACTTTTAATGTTGAGTTTTTCCTTTGTTATGCAGAAGTTTTTTAGTTTGGTGTAATTTAGCTTATTTTTTCTTTTGCTTCCTGTACTTTTGGTGTTATAGGAAAAAAAATAAAAAATCATTGCCAGGACCAGTGTCAAGCAGACTTTTCTCTATAATTTTGCCCAGAAATTTTATGGCTTCAGGCCTTATATTTCAGTCTTTAAATAATTTTGAGTTGATTTTGTGTATGGCATAAAGATGGGTCCAATATCATTCTTCTGCATGTGAATATCCAGTTTTCCCAACAACATTTGTTTGTTTATTTATTTATTTATTATTAAGTTTATTGGGGGTAACATTGGTTAATACAATTATATAATTTTCAGGGGTACATTATAATTTGACATCTGTATATTCTAATGTGTGTTTACCACTCAAAGTCCAGTTTCCTTCAGCTACCATATATTTGATTCCCTTTACTCACTTCAGTCTCCTCCTATCCCCCTATATTTGACCCCCTTTACTCTGTCTACCTTCCCCCTCCTCCCCCACCTCACTAGTAACCACTACTCTATAGTCCTCTGGTAACCACTAGTCTATAGTCCATGTCCATGAGTCTCTGTTTGTCCTGCTCATTTGTTGCTTTTAGGTTT
>NW_006436811.1:19986485-19993062 GCF_000325575.1 Pteropus alecto | reverse complement strand
TTCCACTGTTCCGTGTGTCTATTTTGCTGCCTATACCATACTGTTTTGATTACTGTTGTAGTATAGTATAATTTAAAGTCGGGCAGAATGATGCCTCCAGCCTCGTTCTTTTTTCTCAGGATGGCTTTGGCAATGTGTGGTCTTTTGTGCTTCCAATCAGATGATTCTTTTTCTGATACTTCATTATTAGAGTATAGGAAATCCATGGATTTTTGAACATTGATTTTGTGTCTAGAGACTTTACTGTATTTGCTTATTGTGGAGTCTTTAGGGTTTTCTATATAGAGAATCATGTCATCTGTAAATAGTGACAGTTTGGCTTCTTCATTTCCTATTTGGATGACTTTTATATCTTTCCCTTGTCTGTTTTCTATATAGAGAATCATGTCATCTGTAAATATCTAGAGAATCATGTCATCTGACAGTTTGACTTCTTCATTTCCTATTTGGATGAGTTTTATATCTTTCCCTTGTCGCACTGCACTCGCTAGGATTTCCAATGTTATAGTGAATAACAGTGGAGACCAACACCGTTTATTAAAGAGATTATCCTTTGCCCATTTTATATTCTTGGCACTCTTGTCCAAGGTCAGTTGATCATGTATACGTGTGGAGTTACTTCTGGGTTCACTATTCCATTCCAGTGGTCCATGCGTCTGTGTTTATGCCAGTACTATATTGTTTTGGTTACTATAACTTTGTAACATAATTTGGAATCAGAAAGTATGAATCTTTAGCTGGAAGCATTACTCTTCTTGACTCCATGCATGCTTTGTTTTGTTTAGTTTTGTTTTGTTTTGGTCAAACCCAAGAGGCAGAAACCATGAGTCTTTTTTATTAAACACTACTGAAGCACCCATCCAATATTATTTGCCTGGTTTTATTACTGATTTCTTTTTCTGTATTGAATATATATAGAAATCATATCGATAAATCATAATGATGGAGAACATAGGCTATGCATCAGACAATAAATATCATATTGCTTCCCTATCACTTTTAATCTGTATGGACACTAGGTAAGTTAAACTATATATGCTATAGAGATATCATGAGAAACAAATCAGTTTTAAAAGGAATGAACATTGATATATGTGTGATATATACAATTACATATACATATATATATAACCCTATATTTGTGTGTATATTATACACATTATACATATTATATAATTTATGTGTGTAATATATTTCATATATGCATGTATATGTGTGTATATTTGTGTGTGTGTATATATATATATAAAATCAAGAAAATGAGAATTTTACAGTTACACATTAAAATCCTCATTCCCTTGATTATAATACTCTGGGAACAAAAATTTTTAGGTTCTATACACATATTTCTCATGAGTAAAAAAGAATTAAGAATATATACATATGTTTTTTGGTGTGCTGATTAAAAAAACAAGAAAAAAATGGTTATTTCTTTTCATATATTGTTTAATGTGCATACCTTCACAGATGTTTCTAAAGCTCTCAAAAGTTATATTTAACTTCTTGAATTTGACTGATAACCTTGATTGTGGAAATCATTATGAGTACCTTTACTTCAATAAAATGATTCTCCAGGCTTTTTTATTACTATAGTTATTTAGTCTACCTTGAGGTTTAACATTACTTTGCTATTCCACACCTTGCTAGCTATATTTTGGAACCACAGTTGAGATACTAATACAGTAATAGCAATTTAGAGCTAGAAGGGAGGCACCTTAACTGTCATCTAGTTTAACTTTTTCATTTCTACATAAGAGGAAAATAGTTCCCAGAGAGACAAAGTGGCTCATCTACACCTTGGCAGCCTCCCTCCTGGAGAATTTTCGGAGTGCTTACGTGTTCAGTATTCCTTTAACAAGCAGATGTTCATGAACACCGATCCTCATCTCTCTTTATTTTTCTACCATTACCTTGCCTTCTTTGACCTATTTATTTTCTTGTCTATTATTCTTAAACTTTACATTCTTTCTTCACCCTGTTTATCCTTTCCAACAAAAAACTAAAACAGGCTCCCTATCACTGGCAAGGACAAGTTAGTTTTAAGTTTGTACTAACTCTATAGAATCAATGCAGAGCATTTACTTCTGCATAACACTATTACAATGTGAAGGAGAGTAGAGATAATTTTTAAAAATTGTCTTAGACAGATAAAATATAATTGAAAGTGACTGAAGATAATGAACTGAATTGTAGACATGAGATCACTCAAATACCAATATAATTAATATACTAAAACTATTACAGACTTCAGAATATTAGAGTCCAACCTTGTAATTTGTGAATCTGAGCCAAAAACTACATTAGGAGCTATGCAGTCATTATATTTTCTAAGTTTAAAAGAGATTATCATGCTTAATTGCTATACATTCTAATTAGGTAAATTTATATTTCTTTTCAAATCAAACATTGATCAAGTCAAATAAATTAATCAAAACTGTGTTTTTGTAACACATAATTGGTTAAGCCAGAAACCAAAAGAAAATTCACTCAAATATACTGATAACTCTATCAATTCACCTTGTATGTTATGGATAATAAATTCCTAAACTCAATTCTTCCTAAGCACATTGATTCCATCTTTATTACAAAGTGCTTCAGTGTGTCTCTAGTGTGAAGATTCCAAGTGAGGAGGGAACTTACTGTTTTTCCGAAGATTCTTCATTCATAGTAAGCACCCTGTTAGTATGGGCAAAATTAACTGTATTATGAGTGTCCTGTCTTATGCTTTTGAGTAAAACATACACTTAATCACCAATATGATCATTAAATCTAGTCCTTGAAGTGAAGTACTATGATAATTTCATAAGAGCTTAGGGTGGTTGTTTCTCCCCTTACTAACATTTTAACTACTGTCTCATCATGCCTCACTTTTGCAGAAAACCCTGAGGAGTGATAAATTAAGGCTCACAACAGAAACTGCTCTTATTTATTAAGTACTTTTACCTACAACTTTTTTAACAAACCATTCTTGTCCCTGAAACATTTAATACTATGTAATGTCTAAGGCAGTTCATCTTTAGGATGGTAAGGAATAGTGACACTATGAAAAAGAGAAAACAGATATTGGATTTAACTTAGTGAAGCAGAGTATTTGATGCAGTATTTTGGCCACATAACTCTTAATGGACAGTCTTTCTCAATGAGGGCAACCAAGAATATGATGGAAAAAAAATGCTCTCAGCAAGTCACACTATACTTTATGAAAATCAAATCAACACTTGGCCTTCATTGTTTGGATAAAAAAAAAAAGGTATTAAAGGTACCAAAAAAATCTCAATGACAATGTAAGAGAAAATGTGCAAGTTATTATCAGAATAGAAGAAATCAAAAGAAAGGCAAATATATTGAATGATAAGTAAAAAATTGAAAGCCTAATTGATTAAAAGTGATTTTGACAAGCTATTGGATTAGTATGGTGCATTTATCTCTTCAGGTGTGCAGGGTTTGTTCAAGAGTATAATTTATAATCTCTATATAAAGAAATTATATTACAGGATGGAGAGAAACACCGTCTCTGGACAATTTTACATATCTTCCTATAGCCACAACTAATCTTTTTCTTTCCTCCTTTTTCAACAACAACAAAAAATGTCCTTCCTCCACTCCACGGTTGATCTCTCTAGATTTATCAAGGACCTTGTTCCTTATTTTAGAGCTTCTCTGTTTCCTGTCATCCATCTCTCAGTTACTTACCAGAGGAACCAACATTAGTATCTTCTACATAAAACAAACATGAAAAGTAGACTAACACAAATATCTCAAATTCTCTCAAATCTCTACATCATTTGGAGCGCCTTTCCAGCCAAATTTCTTATCTCTAATTCTTAACCTAGTATTACTGTTTCTTTTATTAAATTTCTATTACATAAATCTTCATAAATTGATACTTTTATAAGTCTCCAATGATCTCCGTGTTGCCAAATCTTATGGTCACTCTAGAACTTCACCTTTCTGGTCATCTCATCTTATTGTTCTTGACACGGTAGACCAGTCCCTCCTTTATAATCATTTGCCTCTGTGACACAGCTTACTTTTGTTTGTCCTCCTTTCTAAGTGCCTGCCCTTTCTCAGCCTCCTTTGTGAACTATTGTTCTGCATGATCTTGAAAAAGTATGGTTCCCTGAATAATATCACACTGACTTCAATACAATAGTTAAATACGACATTTTTCTGTATCTATAAAACTATATTTCCCATTGTGCTTTCACCAATTAGCTTGTTTAAGAGTATATTATTCACCAACAATGACATTTAGACATTCAGCTATTTCTCCTTTTGAAAATTATGAATTTATACTGAACATTGAAGAAATATAAATAATATTTATTAGACAGAATTTCTAATAGAAAAAACATTTTAAAATTCTATATGAATTTTTGTTCATTTACAATAAAATTAAGAACATTTGATCAAGTTTAACAAGAATGAAGTAAGTACAACCTTTGATATAAGCTTATGTGTTCAGACATAATTAGACATCTACATCACTGCATAATATTACTTATAACTTCTAGATAGCAAATAGTAGAATTAGTAAAATCTGACTTTCTAATCAGTCATTTTGGCCACTTATTTTTTGCTATTAGAAATAAGGCAGCAATTTATATATTTATATCAAAATCCATATTCTCATCCCTAACTTTTCCTTAGGAAGTTAAATAGCGCACTTTTTGCAAATTTTATTTTATTTTTAAGGTAGCTAGAGCCATGAGTTCTGTAATTTCTCCTAACATTAGTGCATAGGCTTATTATTCAAACATATTTCATATATGTTCAGGGGCACTCCTGGTTACAATATATTTATGGAGGGTATTGAGTTGAGTTCACTATTTGTTTAAACAATTATTATATAATTTACCTTCTCTAAATCTATTTATATATTTGGTCTTTTGTCATAGAAATTGAGTGTTGTGTCCATAGTTTCTACTACTATTTGAAACCTGTCCTCCTATATGTTATCTGTTAACAGTTTTATTAACTGATATGACATTTAAATGACATATGATTTGGCAGATAAAAATGCGTGAATGTTGATATGATTTTATTGCCAGTAGTATTCTTCATCAATAGAGTGACTCATTCTTTTTTAATGCTTTTAAAAATTGCATTATACTATTTAATTTTAATATTTTGATCACTGTTTTCATTTACATAGTGCAACCTTTTTTCATCCTCTTTATAATTTTCTAAATCCATTTATTTTAGGTTTGTCTCATATTAACAGTATATATTTCTTTTTTAAATTTTTGACCCAGTTGAAATCAATCATCCCTTAAAATTATTCTCCTAAATGATATATTTAGCTTTACTTTTGTCATCTTATTTTTAATATTTTTGTTTTTGTATCTTTGGCATATTTTGCTGAACATATTTATGTCATTTCTCACTGTAATTTAGAATATACATATTCTCACTAACATACCTAAAAGCTTTAGATATACTTAAATATGTATTTCCCTGTTAGCATAATGGATAATAACAAATCTTTCTTATACTCTCTATTTAAGAAAAGGAACTAATTTTTTTTTTTAAATTTCACTTATCTTTCCTTTAGTCAATGCCTGAGTTTTGAATTCAGGTTGTAATTTTTAACTTACTACTTTTAGCTCTTCTCTTATGGTAATCACATTCCAATTCACATGTATAGAGTATGATTAAACAAATAAAATTAAATCTTGATTTACATTTATTCCTCTGCTTTGTGGACAGAACATTTATATTTCTATTTCTTGACAGTTCAGTTTTTGATTCATGTGTTTAATTGGCTAAAAAAATAATGACTTTTCTCAAATCTTTCAGGAATAGTAACAAAAGTGGTTTACTATCCAAGGCTTGTATATTTTAAAACTCTCCCATTCATTTGTCTTTTTAATGTTCTTTGCTCACTATGCTCTTTAAAAAAAAAAATCTTATACTGTTGTCTTTTCACCCTATCTTCATTTCTCATTCTTCCTTAAACACAAAACGAAAAAACAATAGCACAAATTCAATGTTCTCTATACTTCACTTCTGATTCCTATAATCACATAAATTGAAATCATGTACAACCTGACACAATGCAATGAAAAAAATGCGATATCAATTCTGTGACATTATTGTCAAAATGTGTTACTTGAATCGAATCACAAGGAAACATCAGAAACATAAATTGAAGTATTCCAAAAGAAAAAAAAAAGAAAGAAAAGGATGAAAGTTGAAATTGAAAGCAAGGAAGAAAAAAAAAATGAAACAAGAAAGAAATGAAAATAAAGAAAAAAAGAAAAGGGAAAAAACGGGGAGGAAGGGAGAGAGATAAAGAAAAAAAAACATTGGCCAGAAATCTTTAAATATGTCATGGTCAAGTTAAGAAAAGTTTGAAGATCTCTTCCTGACACAAGTATACTAAAAGAATCAGACAATTACAGTCCAAGATTCTAAACTTGATCTCTTTGTTGTTAATGGGACTATCCTTGAAACTTTAATGGAGATATGAGGATTAGATGGTAGGAAAGTATCATTGTTAATTTTTTAGTTTTGATGGTTTGACCATGCATGTGAAACTGAGGGTCTCCATGACTTTAATTAAATTTAGTTTTAA
>NW_006436811.1:19972778-19986457 GCF_000325575.1 Pteropus alecto | reverse complement strand
TCCCTTTATCCCTTCCCCAGCTCTGTCCCCAGAGACCTAGCCTTTACCCCAGATAATCAACAACCCCTGAGGCAACAGAAGACAGTAGCCTGGACCTGACTAATGGTCACAAGACCCAGACCTCTGGCAGGTTAAAGATAATATCTTGACCCAAGATATGTTTCAGCTCCTGAGCCCTAAAGTGGAACAACCCCCTGGCTGCTTTCCCATAAAACCATACAGAATGAACACAGGAATAAAATCTCAGAAATGTAATCAAGACCTGAGGAAATGATTTATTACTCTTACCTCACCTCTGTCCCAGCTCTTACCACAACCCCGAAGCCCTAAGCCATGGTGTCTTGTGATTTTGTCCCAATATAATCTGTAACTTACATGCCATTTGGAAGTCAGGTTTCGAGCATTAGCTTCTTGCCTCCATATTGGCCAATTCAATATTAAACTATTTTTTCTTTCTGTAGTACAAACTCCTGCTCTTGAATTTCTTTGGGCCATTGCATGTGGACAGGCAGACATACACACACACACACACAACAAAATCAATGTTCCAGTAACACATGTATTGTATGTGCAGGAAATGCACACTAAAGCTGGGTTTTTTAACTTTGTACTATCATTACTGACCTTTGGGTCAAACATTTTTGTTTGAGGGTTTCCTATGAATTATAGGATTTAGTAACATTCCTGGCCTGTAGTGACTAAATGCCAGTAGCCCCCTCCTCATTTCTGTCTCCTCCCTGCCCCAGAAACAAGACAAAAATGTTTCCAGATATTATCAAATGTTCCATAAAGGATAAAATTGCCCCCGGTTGAGAACTTAAGTTCACAGCTAAATATCAAATGGTTCAGGATCCACGAACCTCAGAAAAGTTTAAGCAGAAAAAATACAGAAAGAAAAGAACCTTAAAACAACATCCATAATCTGGTAAAAACCAAATATACAGAGAAAATCTTAAAAAGACACATGAGAAATAAATATTATACAGGGAAGCAATGATACAGGTGATGGCTTTCTTTTTATTTAAAAAATAAAAAATGAGGCCAGAAAATAATGAAGTGATTAAAAGAAAAACATACAAATGCAGATTTCTATATACAGTTAAAATCTCCTTCAAAGATAAAGAAGACGTCAAAACATTTTCAGTAAAAATTTGATTAATTTGTTACTGGCAAACGTGCAATACAAGAAATGCTAACAAAATTTTTCAGGTTGAAGGGAAATGACACAAATCAAAATTCAATTCAAGAAAAAGAAATAAAGAGAAAAATTATAACTATGAAGTAAATATAAAAGACTAGCTTTTTATCTCTTAATTTCCTTGAAGGCAACTGAAAGAAAAATGATAACATTTTGTAATGGGGTTCATAATGTATTTGGATAAAATTATATCACGAAGAATATCACAAAGGACAAGAAAGGAATAAAGGAAATATACTCGTCAGTTTTCTACAGTATATGTGAAGTAATAAAAAAAATTACCACCAAGCAGAATTTAGATTAGTTAATAATAAGATAATGATTGCTGTAATCAATAAACATGTTAATAAGGCAAAGAAATGCAACTATAAAATAGATGAATTAAAAAAAATACTAAAATTTCAGTTAAACAAAAAGAGAAGATATGAGAAATGAACAAGTAGGAAGACAAAAGCAATGTTTCATTTAACCCAAATATACATAGACATGTATTTCTATAGATAAATATACATACGTATATAATATATCTGTAAATTCATTAAATACAAATGAACTAAATTATCCAATTAAAGGCAGAGATAGACATATTAAATAAAAATGCAAGACTCAACTAGATGTTGTCTACCAACTATACATTTTTAATATAAAGACATATAAAGATAGATTGAAAGTAAACATAGACAAAGATAGACCATTAGATCACAGTAAGCATTAGAAAGCTCATATGGATATATTAACAAAAGAAAATATAGACTGAAAGAGAGGATACATTACCAGAGAAAAAGGGGGCCATTTCATAATTATGAAATAATTAATTCATAAAGAAGTAATACTTTTCCAAAAGGTGTCTGAATCTAAAATCAGAGCTTCAAAACACATAAAGAAAAAATAACAACATTAAAGAGAGAAATAGATAAATTAAAAATCATAGTTTAAGATTATAATGGCTGTCTGTTCATAATTGATAGAACGATTTTTTGTATTACCAACAAAAGTCAGTATGGTTACAGAACATTTAAACCACATCAAACTACATCAAACAAATGCAAAAGTGAACAATTTTTTCTTGTGCAAGTAAAATATTCAAGCCAGGAAATAGATAGTGTCTTCAATAAATGGTGTTGGCAAAATTGGATATGTACATGAAAAAAAAATGGAACTGGACACATATCATACATAAAATCAATTCAAAACAGATTAAAGACTTAAACCTAACACCTGTAATCATAAAATTCCTGAAAGAAAACATATAGGAAAGTTCTCTGACATTGTTCTTAACAATGATTTTTTTTGGATCTGACACGAAAGTATAGGTAACAAAAGGAAAAATAAACCTGTGGGACTATATGAAATTAAAAAGCTTCTGAAAAATAAACAAACAAACAAACAAATAAATAAAAACTTCTGCCAAAGGAAACCATCAACAAAATTAAAAGGCAACCTAAAGAAATGGGAAAAAATATTTGCAAACCATTTATCTGATAAGGGATTAATCTTCAAAATATATAAGGAAATCTTGCAATTCATAAGCAAAAGAATATAACCCAATTAAAAAATGGGCAAAGGACCTGAATAGATTTTTTTTTTCCAAAGAGGACATACAAATGGCCAACGAGTATATGAAAAGTTGCTCCACATCACTAATCATCAGGTAAATGAAAATGGAAACTATAATAAGATGTCACCTCGCACCTGTTAGAATGACTATTATTTCAAAAATAAGATAAAAATATAAGTACTGGTAAGAATTGATATTAATTAAATAATAAAAATAATAAATGTTGATAACAAGTGTTGGCCAGGGTGTGGAGTAAAGGGAGCCCTGGTGTGTCATTGGTGAGAATGTAAACTGGCCCCAGCATTATGGAAAGCAGAAGAGATTCCTCCAAAAATTAAAAATAGACTACCATATGGTCCAAGAATTCCACTTCTGGGTATATATCCAAAGGAACTGAAATTAGGATTTTAAAGAGATATCTACACTCCTATGTTTATTGCAGTGTTATCTATAATAGCCAAGATATGGAAACAACATAAATGTCAGACAAGAAATGAATGGATAAGAAATGTGGCATAGATACACAATAAAGTACCATTTAGCCTTAACACACACACACACACACACACACACACACAAGGAAATTCTGACATTTACAACAACATGGATGGATGAACTTGGAAGACACTGTGTTAAGTGAAATAAGCTAGACACAGAAAAGCAAATATCGCATGATCTCACTTATATGTAAAACATTAAAAAGACAAACAAACAAAAATAAAAAAAGAAAAACAGCCAAACTCATAACAAGGAGTAGAATAGTGGTTACCAGAAGCTAGAGTGTTGGAAGAAAAGGAGTATCGTGGGGGAGTTATTGTTTAATAGGTATAGAGTTTCGGTTTTGCAAGATGAAAAGAGCCTGGAGATGTATGGTGGTGATGATTGCACATAATATGAATGTACTGAATTCCACTAAATTCCACACTTAAAAATGGTTAAGATTGTAAGTTTTACGTAACGTATATTTTAACATACACGCACAAAAAAAAATCATGCACTGATCCAAACATTAAGTTCCAATAAATTTCAAGTTTTATATATCATAGAGTATACTCTCTGACCAGAGTAGAATTTAATTTGAAAACAATGACATAAAAGATACCTAGACAACCACCAAATAGCTGTAAATTAAAAAAAAACCAAAACACTTTTTAAATATCCTATAGTTCATAAAAGACATCAAAAGAGAATTTAGAAAATAAAACAAAATGATCAAACTATCATAAAATAACATCATTCGTGGGTGGAGTTAAGATTATGTTGAGAGGATAGTAGGATCACTTTAAGTGCTGATATTGGAAAAACCATATAGATTTAAAAGTCAACTAAAGAACAGGAGAATTGTAAGAAAATTAAATAAAGTGGAAAAATAAAGTAATAGAGATAATGGAAGAAAAATGAAATTGAAAACAAATACTAGAAAAAAATTGCAAGGTGAAAAGTCATTCTTTTGAAAAGATTCATAAAATTGTTAAACCTTAGCAAGACTAATTAAGAAAAAAATGGATGGAAGACAAAATATCATAAAGATCCTGAAGATATTCAAATGATAATAATTGAATGTTACAAATAAACTTATGCTCACAAATTTGACAGATGAGGTAATGTTTTTTGAAAGAGACAAATTACCAAAGCTTAGTTAGGAAGAAAATAGGTAATCTGAATTGTTCTATATCTATTAAACAAATTAAATTTATACTTTAAAAACTTCTATCATAGAAAGTTTGATGAATTCTATCAAACATTTGAGGAAGAAATAATGTCAATTGTATATAAATTCTCTCAGTTGACAAAAAGAATAACCACACTAACTTATTATTTCAGCACTACTACTCTAATACCAAAAATTGCCAGACAGTGCCAAAAACAATTACAAACAACTATAACTCACGAACAGAGATACAAAAATTCTCTGAAAAATATTAAAAAATCAAATTCAGCAATATATAAAAAAATAATAAATACATCATGAGTAAGTGAAACTTGTTGTGGTAATGAAGTATTATTTTAACATCTAAAAAATGTATTTTAACTGATTAATAGAAGAAAAAAGATAAACCCATATGATTATCTCAATAGATGGGGAAAACACTTTATACAAAATTAAACAAGTAATCATGATGAAATCTCATGGCAGATTAAGAATAGAAGGAAATTTCTTCAGTCTTACAGTGGAACATCTATATAATACTACTGCAAATATCACATTTTATGATTATATACTGAATGTGTTTCCCTAAGATTGGAAACAAAGCACATATGTCTTTGCAACTTCTATTTAACAATGTTCTAGAAGTCTGATCTAATACAATACGGCAAAAAATAAGAAAATGTAAAATCTGGGGGGAGAAGAAAAAAAGGTCTATATTTATATACAATATGACCATTTATGTAGAAAATCATGAGAAATTTCTAAAACAGGACACAAAATCTATATGTAAAAGTAAGTTCTATTTCTATATATAATTCTATTTACTAGCATCAAAAAATAATTTAACAAAGATAGACAAAATTTATACCCTGGAATCTACTAACAATTGCTGTGAAAAATTAAGTAAGACCTAAATCTAGATTTGTGAATTTGTAGGGTCAATAGTCTTATGGTGTTAATTATGTCAAATGTAATTACTAGATTTAATCCCAAACAAAATCCCATCAGATATTTTAAAGAAAATGACAAGTTGATTTTAAAATTTATATGAGAATTCACAGGCCCTAGAAAAGATTTTAAAAATCATGATAAAGAAGCACAAAACTGGAGAAGTTAATATTCCCAGCTCAAGACTTATCAAAAGCTGCTCTAGTCAAAATAGTGTGATATTGGTGTAAATGAAGATAGGTAAATGGATGGAGCAAAACAGAAATTTACTGACATATGTTTTGTCGTTGATTATCAACAAAAGGCATCAAGACAATTCAAAGTGGAAAGAAAAAATGTTTGCAACAAAAGGTGATAGAACAACTTCATAAGCATACAGGAAAAATAAAAACAGCTTAAGCCCTATATCACACCATACACACAAGTTAATTTCAGGTACATAACAGATTTAAGTGTGACATGTAAAACTGTAAAAATCTAGAATAAAACATAGGAGAATATCTTTCTCATGTTGAAGAAGGAAAGAATTTTTACACAGGACATAACAATAAATATAAAATAAAGATAATTAATATTAGGATTTCTTCAAAATAAAAAAAAATCTCATCAAAAGACTGTTAAAAAAATAAAAGGACACACCACAGACTGGGTAACATATTCAAAATATTTCTGACAAAGAGCCTGCATCCTAAATATGTAAAGAAATCCTACACATCAGTATTCAAAAGGCAACAGAATTTGGAAATAACGGAAAGACTTGAACAGATACTTCGAAAAAGAAGATACACAAGTGACCATGATGTACATGAAAATGTGCCCAGAATCATGTGGAAAATGAAAAATTAAAACCACTGGAATAGGAAAAAAAGACAGCACTAAATGTTGATGAGCATATGAAGCAACTCAAACTCACATAATTGGCTGATTGGAGACTAAAATAGTATACACATTCTTGAAAACTGTTCCAGTTTCTTATGATGTTAAACATTCAAATAGTCTATCATTTAGCAATTCCATTCCTAGGCATGAAGAGAAATGGAAATATGTCCACAAAAAAGCTTTTACACAAATGTTTACAACACCATCACTAAAAGTAACTAAAATGTAGAAAAAGAAAACTAGAGATTATTGCCAATTTTGATTCCTATTCATATGTACAATGTAAAACACTGCTATTATTTTACAGTAGAAAGTATCATGATTAGCACAAAGTAGGCAGTCCTTATTTTATCAGGACTAATTTTCCATCACTCTATTGTGTCACGAAAGAGTCACTGATTTTATATGCATGTTTGAATACTGATTGCCATGGTTGTAATGGCTAGTGTAAAAGTACATATTTACAGATAGAAAAGACCGTAGAGAAAGATTAAACAAGATTTCATTGCTTAGATAGGCTATAATGTTAAGAGGTGAAAAAAGCTGATGAAGTTTGAAGCTGTACCTTTTTTTTATTTTTTGCTTTCTTCCATGGTTACTAGAAACTAGTTAGAAATGCATGTTGAAACTCAACTCATAGAAGATATAGTCTGTCAACATCTGTTATCTGTCTTCCTTATCAATTTTTGCCTTTGTATTTTCTAAAATTAAGACTTTGAATTTTGGAAACACAATAAAAAACAGTTCAAATGGATATTTTTTAAAACAGCAACATAAATATTTCAATTTATTCTTCCACTGTAATGTGATTCTATTTAATACTTATTCACATTTCTAGACAATGTTAAATAGCTAACATCTTACAAAACAGAGAAAAATCAAGTGTGCCTTGGCAAGCACTGCACTTTGTCCATTATATGGTAAGTCTAGAAACGAAACTATTTTTTCAACAAATTTTAAAATATATCTATTAGCAATATCAATTTTAGGGTTAGATTTAACATGAATTTTTTTTTACATGAAAATAAGCAGTTGAAAAATTTCAGTTCACTAGAATGAATTTCTTAGTATAAATTGGTGTAAGAATACTTGCTCTTTTTTCTTTCTTTGAAATTTTTAGTAACTTTGTTCTTAAAAAAGCTAAATGTATTGTTCTGATTAAATTATTCATAGTATAATTTAACTTCTCATAGAATAATTTAGTTGGTCATATCATAAACATTTTCCTCCTTGAGAGAGAACACTGGTACTTATTCTCAGCTCTAACCAGAAAGAGTTAGAAAGCAAAAGTAAGTGCATAAATAAACCTTTTAAAGGCAAAGATTTCAGAAAAAAAGTAACGATAGTGAAATTGGAAAACTTAAGGAAAGCTATTTATGTTACTCTGAGGAATACAAATCAATAAAAGTTCATGGCTGAAAGGTTCTCATTGATTGGAACATATTGGTAGCACAGTCATTTCAAAACCCAATGTAGAGTTTGCCAACCACACCACATTTTCTGATTGTATCCAATAAAACGTTATGACCTCAAAATAGCTATCTCTAGTATAAGTTTCTTGAATGACTTTATTTTTTATTCTAACATAACTATGCTGAAATACATCTGAAATACAGTTTCAAAAAAACTATAAATTCTTTTTAGTTAAATATTTCGAAGCTGACTTTATGAATATGGTTGGGAAACATTAATCATTTAGAGGTGTTGTAAAAAATAAAATGGAAATAACTGAATATATTTCTAGATACTACTTAAATTTCCTATGAATGTAGTTTTTCAGAATACTACGCACTAATCCTCTGTTAATTCTTTAGTCATATCTAATCCAGTGGAAGCTACTGTATAACTCTTCATGCTGCAGTACTAGTGTAAAGTCTTAATGGGTCTTAGTGTAAGAGTAGGGAATCGCTTTTCTAAGATGCTTTCATTTCAATGCTGCTTTAAAAAATGATCCTCTGTAAACACTGTTGATCTATCTATCTGTCAAATCAACTATGATACTTTACCTGAAAAAAGAAATAAGACCTCTCCTGGAGAAGAGTCTTATCCACAAGTCTTATATTCCCAGACAGAGAAGACAAACTCCGAAAGGATAGCTTGAGAAATCAGGAACTAGATGTCAAAATTTTTTGAATGAATTTCTAGTGTTTCTCAAATTAACAAAAAATTAACATTATTTTTATAATTTTTAAATATATTCCATTAATTTACTGCTCAAGGCATTGTTCAGTCTACAGATACACTTGTATTATATTCACCACCTTGACTTTACACAAGAGGGAATTTGTTCATGAAAACTAACCTATATAGATAAGTAATACTAACATCAACACACTAAATTGTAAACTACAAGAGGGCAGACTTCAGTTGTTTTGCACAGTGCCATCCTTCTGATGCCTAGAACAGTAACTGTCCTAAAGGAGGCAGCCAATAAATATCTGTTAATAA
This sequence comes from Pteropus alecto, assembly GCF_000325575.1. NCBI lineage: Eukaryota > Metazoa > Chordata > Mammalia > Chiroptera > Pteropodidae > Pteropus > Pteropus alecto. The sequence goes on along the minus strand of NW_006436811.1, from coordinate 19,977,775 downwards.
ATGAATATATATGAAATGAAGTTCTCTAAGCTCTATATTATCTCATAAAGGTAATTTAAATCCTCTGGTTCACTGACTGCATTCAGTCTTAAGTGTTTAAACACATTGCTTCATCTTCCAGAAATAATACTTTCCCCCACTTCATTCATCAAATCTCAACTCAACTATCACTTCCCTAATGGCTGAAGCCTAGATTATATTCACCTATTATGTGCATTCATAGCACCTTCACATTTTCTATCTTCATATCCCATTTTGTTTATAAGTTCATTGTGTATATCCTCCACAAGCTTAAGGTCCCAAAAGGCAAGTAGATATCTAGTGTGTATTCCCTGGACTCAATCCATATATCTTTAATGTATAAAAAAAAAGCATTATTAATCATTACATAGAGTTGTAAATCATAAGTATAAACCTAAAAGGCAAATAAATACCAGAAGAAACAGAAAAACAACACGAGTTTATTCTGGCATAGATTTATGATGGAACCCTGTCTAAAATACAACAGTCAGATTTTTCTATATATCTAGACATATATCTGACAAATGGAGCTTGAAAAGTCAAAAAAGTTTTGAAAAGCATTGGCATTCTTAAGAGGTTAGACTTAAAAAAAAAAAAAAAAGTAGAGCAAAAGGAAAGAGGATCAAAAGCTATAAAATAAAAATAACATTTGGAACTCTTCACCCAAATATGAAATACTCTAATCTAGGGACAACCTTAAAGTTTGAAATCCAATGTGATAGGAAAGATTGGGTTTCTTTTCAACTAGTATAAGAAACGTCATTCATTATGTTTAGATGTTACAAAGGGCAACATTAAATTCCCTACAGTGGGCTTATCGACCTTAGCACTATTGACATTTTGGGCTGCAAAATTTCTGTTATGATAATGAAAAATGGCTTCAAAATTGAAAAATGTCACCTGAGAGATAAAACTGCCCCTTGGTTGTTCTATAGAGTTAAGGCATATTTAACTGAAAGCATAGAAGATAGCATACAGTGATGATTTTGTAGATAATTTAATGATATTTATATTTCATTGCTCACCTTTAAATATAATGATATCCCATCAAAATATTAGTATTTTAACTTTCAAGCAAATATTGGTCTGAAAAACCTCTACTGTAAGAATGAAGATTCAGAGATAATAAAATATAATTAAGTGCCCAATTTGATATACTAGAAGAGAGAATAAAGAAATTTAAATGCTTGTCTCATCATTGTCCCTATTCTGTCAGACCTTGAGAAACCCTCTTTAAATTTTGTCCCTCACTTTCCTCATCTTTAAATTAAAGGCATAAATTATTTGACTTCTTAAACTATTTCAACTCTAATATTTCATGCTCATATGATACCATCTCACGAATATTTCAGAATCAGTTAAATAAAAGCAACCACTCTTCTTGATACATGGATCATAATGCAACAAAGCTGATATTAAACATAGAAAGATTTTTACAGATTGCATAATTTTTAGAGGTTTTCCTCCATCAAAAGCTATTAGTCTCAATAGCCAGTTAAAGATGCCTGAAATTCTACTATTAGAAACTGATCATTTTGTTTCTTTGACTTAAGACAGTTAATTTTCAAATTGTGTTCTATAGAGACTCCAGGGTAAGCGTTAGAGGGTAATTAAGAATGTACGCAGGTAAGGCTCTAGATCTCCTCTAATAGTTCAAAGAGAATACTGAAACTGTCATCATTTTATTTATTAATCTTCAACAACAACAACAATAAAAATGTTTAAACATAAGATCTGGCTAGATATAAAAACCACTGGAATGTATTATTTCAATATGTGTATAATTTTTCGCAAATGTCTGAAGGGCTATTAAATCGTGTGTAGTTCATTGGTAATGGTCTGCATATTCATTCATTCTTCTTTCTAAAGCAGTTTTGTCAAGGGAAATGGTGCCTCTATAGAGCAGTGTCTGGGGTAAACAAGCTTGGAAAGCCAGACATAAAAACACTAGTAATACTAAGTGTAGGGTTATGTTGTGACATCCTACTAAAAGGGCAGATGGCAGTGTGCTGACAGTTGCATGGTTTTGAAACAGGCTCGTATATTAATACCCAAAAGGAGCCAATGCATACATTATCACACCAAAGAAAGGTCGATAGGTTTCATATGGATGAAAGGAAGAGCTGTAAGAGCTGTAGAGCTAGTAGCATAAGCTATGAGGAGTTGATCTCTTTCTTTTGAAAAACGAAAAGCAATTTTTACACAGCATCTCTAAAAATGGTATCATCCTTAAACATTTCTGGATTCAAGTTGAATAAAATATCCGCAGTCAATATGCTTAAGCTGTGAAAATAGCCACAATGAATAAAAATATTTTTTCAAGAACATCTGGATTTTTTTTTAAGTTACTCATTATACAAGGCTACTGTTGTAATACTTTGTAAATTATTTGCATAACAATTTGCTTTGAGGTACACAGAACTCTTAATGGATTATTCTTTGGAAATCTCTGTAGAAGACTGGAAATCTTTACTACCACAGTAAGAGGTTAGTTCAAATACTGTATTTCCCTAATTTGGTTATCGACAGGTAAACCTCACTTATAAAACAAACTGAACTACTCGAAAACAACCTTTTCTCCATCCTCTTCCTTGTCCCCTTCTACTTTCTCTTTCTCCTACATTTCCACTTCACTCTCTTCTCACTCTTTTAGGCACAGCCTCCTCCTCAGACAAGGCGCCTGTGGCAAGTTACCAAAGCACTCTCTCCCACTGCATTTACTTCAGCCCTCTTCCTTATGTTATATACTCCTGCAGATAGGGTTGAACCCACTTACAGTTTCATTCCTAGTTTCTGCCACTGTTGGTGGTATGTATATGGCAGCATTGAAGAAATATTCTTTCAACTAAAAAATTAATCATTTTTTAACAGGTTTATCTAACAAACAAGTTGAGAGACTACAATAAAGTATTGTGCTTCCTCTTTAATAAGATAGAGCAAATCGCTTTTTCAAGGTGATATTCATAAGGGATAAAATTGACATTCAAATAAAAAGTGGCATCCAAATACTTGGTATCAGTCTTATGCCAACCAATAATCATGATTCTTTTACAAAAAGTTTAGGACTGAAAAGAAGCAACCTATTCTCTCACTATAAACTAATTTCTTCACTATGTAAAGAACAGTTACAATGTGAAATGATGATGTATAAGAGCAACCAGTACTACTACTATTATACTACTACTATATGACTACTGTACTTCTACACTATACCACTACAGCACTTACTACTACTACCATACTGTACTACTACTATATTATACTATACTATCACTATAGTACTACTGTTACTACTATTGTGTTACTACTACACCATGTTACTACTATTACTATAATTATGGATTACTTCTATAACTAAAGATAAAAGTATTTTGCTTAACTACAATGATTTCTCCAAAGTGATTGAAAGAGTATAGCACCCAAGGCTATACTTTCTACAAGCCTATAAAGAATAACTATGTCATAAAAATCAGATTTCTGGTCATTAAATAAATTATTATGAAAATAAAATGAGTTAAATTTTCTTTCCAACACATCTCTCTTTAATAAATAATCTCAGAGCTGACTGAACCTAAAGATATAGTTTCCAATTATATGAGCAACAAGATTCAGAGAAAACTTTTAAATTAGAAGACTATTTCTAAATACTGCCTTATCTCCTTCCTGTTATATTTACTAAAATATATGTTAACCAAGGATTACGTTTCTCATTATTTCTTTGATATTACTAACTTTTTCTTCACTTTGAAATTTGGAATCGATGTTGAAGTATTATATCAACTCTTATGGGAAAAGACCACTTTTGCCCTCTGAATAATAAACCAGGAACCTAATTCTCAACAGGCAAAAGAAAGAATTTTTCTAATTGTATATAGTTTCTCTTTGAATGGAGTTTTTTTTTTTTTCAATTGAGGTATGACATACACTAAAGGCATTAATCTGTTGTAATCTAAGTGTGTATGTGTATGTACACACATAATAAATGTACATAAAGAAATCTGTTATACTGTCACCAGATGCTGTCTGTTTTTAAAGTTTCCTCTTACAGTAATTGTATTTCTAATTGTCAATCATACTCTCATACCTACTTCAGATGCACAAAATTATAATGAAGTACATATCCTCTACTTTGAACTGTCTTCACTTCAACAATTTCTCCAATTTCAAGAGAAATATACATTTTTCCATTAATATTATCCATTTTCTCAAAATCTTCTTTGATTCCCATAAATACTGAGAACGTTTATCTCATCCTAGAGTACTTTTAAAACTTTCTTTAGAGCATTTGAGATGAGACTGGCCAATTTGATAAAAGAAAATGGGAAAGAAAGTGCATGAAGGAGAAATAACAGTGGACTACAACTACAGAGATACTCAAGTGTTCAGAAATTACACTTTGGGTCTCTCCTTCATTTTGTCTTGAGTAAAGGGCCATTCAAAAGTCAGTGGACAGGGAAGTCTAAGCATGCAAGTACTGCTCTCTGTGAATTTGCACTTCATAGAAGATCTAGGTGTCCTAAAGCTGCTTCACTTATTCCAATGTTATTACTTGAACATCACATTCAGTTTACATGTTTACATCTATTCCTAGAAATACTAATTTACTAAACCCATCATTAATCAAAGTAAAACTTAAAAAAAAAAAAATTAACCCTTATGTACAGCTTGAAATTGTTACACTGAGAGAATGTGGTGAAACTACATTTGATACTTTACAAACATGGTATAATAGTTGATGCTTTATTATTCAACAACAAACATGCAATTTAGGGTTATAAATTGAGAGGTTGTGAAATGAATCTGATGATATACTGAAATTTCATTTGCTTATATAATTTAATTAATTGCATGCGCATATCAGGAGAGAGGCTAGGTAATGTGTAAAGTTTCTTGCAACTATATGTGTACTTTTCATGTAATGGCTGGGGAGCCCTATAAACCCTTCTGTATAGAAAGAGTTTCTCACATGCCATGTA
>NW_006436811.1:19928537-19972728 GCF_000325575.1 Pteropus alecto | reverse complement strand
GGATGGAAATGAAAGATGATAACTAAAGGGTCCAGGTAAACCACAATTAACCATGACCTAATTTAACTATGATCTAAGAAACCTCTATGAGGTAGGTACTATTATCTCTATTTTACCGATGAAAAGATAGAAGCTTGAAGAATTTAAATAACTATTTCCAAATCATGCATCTAGCAAATTATTTTTTTTATTTTAACCAAGTTTTATCTCTTACAGGAGAATAATAACCATATACTCATAAAGGATTGTTATAGATTAAGTTAGTAAATACAGGAAAAGCACTCAAACATGTTAATAACATTTACTATTTTTTATTAATATTCTGTAGTCTGCAAAGGAATGGCTCCTTTCTTCATAAAGCCTCACAGATAGAACAAAATTGTAAGAAATGAACAAAGAACCCTTGTTTGTGCATTCCTGGTTTAGGCAAAATTGTATTTACTCATTAAGATTAAATGACCCCCCCGAAAAAAAATCAAACTCTTAGAGATTTTCACAGTTTAAAAATATCTAAGAATTCTATGTTGAGATGTAATACTAGAACCCATTAAGTAAACAGGCTCCACTGTATTTAAAACAAAGAAAAAAAAATCTCAAAATCCAAACATTAAAGACACTAATTATTGTATCATAAAAATAGAATCCATGAATTTATTACTAGCATTCTTTTGTGTGGATGATCACTGTATATTAATGGTCAGAACCACCCCTCACACACAAAAAACCTTATATCACCCTTGGTCTTATGAGTAAATCCTGTGTTCTTCAAATCTTCTCCCCAGAGACGATCTATTATAGCCTTTTTCAATATTAGAGGCAGGAGTTTCAAGAATACTATCCTTGATTTTTTTCTCACTAAAATTCATTTGAAAATCCACACAGTAATCAAAGGTTATTCCAAAACAGAGGTGACTGTTACATTTTCAGGAATTTTAAAAGCCATTTGAGGTCACATTGGTAGCTTGAAATCAACCGTGGTGAGAATATCTATACCATTATACTACAGAAATTGGCAAATGCTACAAATCAGGGCTTTTTAATTTTCCCCAGAGAGACAGTTGTTAAAAAATTTACCAGCACACCACAGTTCCAAATCTACCCTTTCTATTACTACAAAATAAAACAAAAAACAATAACCACAAACAAAATGTTCATATTACTAGTGCTCTCTATTGATAAGAGGAAGTTAACTATCTATTGAAAGAACCTTGACTTTCCAAGGCTAAACAGCTCATGCTAACTTTGGTTACTGTTCATTTTCTTTTCTTTTTTTTTTTAATTTATTTATTTTTAACTTTTTTAAAATTAAATTTATCGGGGTGAATAGTTTTCAACAAAGGAGCCAAAAATATACAATGGAGAAAAGAAACCCTCTTCAACAAATGGTGCTGGAAAAATTGGAAAACCACATGTAAATGAATTAAACTTGACTGTTGTCACCATACACCAAAGTTAACTCAAAAAAGATCAAAGATCTAAATACAATTCATTTTTGCTCTGGTAAGAATCATATTCTTTTCTCCTTTTACCCAGTCTCTCAAAAATTACCAACCCTTCTTTAAAAAAAAAAAAAAGTATATAAAGAAACTATCCTATTTTCCCTTTCAGTTATTGTGTCCCCTTGGTCTCACTCTTCAGACTACTGACATTTTGTCTGAATCCACGACTGAAGTCAGACAGCTCTCTTCGAGGTACAGAAGACACTGTATGTACCACATCAAATTCTATTAACCAGGCTAGTGGGCCAGATTTCTCCCCCAGCTGTTAGGTTGTTGGCTGCTAGATGAATGCCCTCCTTCAGATGAGTGTCCTTCTCTAGATGAATGAACTTCCTATCTGAAGGTTTACGTTTGCAGTCACTGGCCACTCCTGAGTTGGCCCATAACCGATGACTGATTGATGTAGAGTTATAATATCCCAAGTCATTTGCCTCAACACTCTGGTGCAAATTCATATTCCAAAGCTTCCTTGGAATCAGGCTGCAGTCAGACTCCATCTGACCTTGTGATCTCCTCCCCTATCATGATCAGAAGGTTCCTCAGAGTGCACTCCCTCAATAAATTGCTAGCACCAAAATCTCAGCTTCCAGGGAACCTGATCTTAAACAAAAGTCAATGTAATCTGCTTTCCAAAACCATCAACCTCTTCTCAATCTTCACCCTTCTAAGACTCTATGTAACTTCCAAAATTATTGATCGCTATACTCTTCTTGAAACCCTATCTTTCCAAAATATTAAAATAAGATTCTCATATGGTTTTCAGTGCAATACTTTGATTCTTTCTCACTATGTTTGATTAGAGCATCTGTTTCATTTTCTTATCCTTTACCTCTTACCTTGATAAAATCTACCATGAAGCTTCAATATCAGATAAATGCAAAACTCCTAAATGTATATTATATCCCTATGTCTAAAATAGTATTTCCCAAAAACCTGATCACCTTGTGTTCCTTATTTATCAAAGGCATCACTGTCCCTGAAGCCATCAAAGCTTGAAATCTTGAAGTGTGTTTATTTTTAATCTTTAATAGTCTCCCTTACTTTTTTTAAAATAATTATTTTTTTCAATTACAGCTGACATACAACTGTAGAGGTGTACAACATAGTGATTAGATGTTTATATAACTTACAAACTGATCACCCTGATAAATCTAGTACCCATCTGGCATCACACATAGTTATTACATTATTATTGACTATATTCCCTAAGTGGTACTTTACATTCCCATGACTATTTTGTTACTACCTATTTGTACTTCTTAATTCCTTCCCCTTTTCCACAACGCTCTCCAAATCCTGCCCCCATTTGACAACCATTAAAATATTCTCTGTATCAGAGTTTGTTTCATTTTGTTTGTTCATTTATTTTCTCCTTTAGATTCCACATATAAGTGAAATCATACACCATTTGACTTTCTCTGTCTGACTTACTCCACTCAGCACAATACCCTCTAGCTCCATCCATGTTGTTGCAGATGGCAAGGTTTTGTTCTTTTTTATGGGTATATGGAGTGATATACCATTGTATACATGTACCACCTCTTCTTTATCCATTCAACCACTGATAGACACTCAGGTTGACTTCATTTCCTGGCTATTATAGATAAAGCTGCAATGAGCATATGGATGCACATATCCCTTCAAACTAGTGTTTTTGGTTTCTTCAGATAAATACCCAGAAGATCTCCTTTATTTCTTATACCAGTTAGTCACTAAGTCAGAGCAATAGGAACTACATTTTATTTTTGCAGCTGTTTCCTTCTTTTCATTAGCATCACATCTGGAAAGTATATTATTCACCAGAAACATTTCAGATATCTCCAAATGTATCTCTCTTCTTTTAATATGCTGGGCCAGTCTCTTATGCTCGATATAGCCATTACGGTTGTTTTCCTAAAAACATAACTCCATCATTTTCCTATTTAAGAGCTTTAGAGATCTCCACTTTTGTAAGAAATGTTCAAATTTCCTTTAAAACAGCATCCAAAGACTATTACAAGTTAAAGAAAATTATGTTTTTTGTTCCATTTTCTGTCAACTTTAATCAGAAGACTTTTGATCGACCAACACCAATCTGCTCGCCATTCCAAAATTACAACATAAATTTGTATATTTCTGTGGCTGTGTTCATGTTTCTCCCTTTTCCCACAAGGCTGCTGCCCCTTCACACACTAGGCTATGTGACTCTTTACTTGGCTAAATTCCAGTGGTTCACTTTCTATGTAGTATTTTAGTCAATGCGTTCCCCTCCCTCATGAACTCATGATATGTATTTTACATATTTATAATTAAAGTTGGATAGTATGATATATTTATACTTTTGTGTATATATTGTCCTTCCAAGACTGTTGACTATAAATATCTAGAAACATGAGGATTGTTAGTCATTATTTTTATGTTTCTTCTGGTATGCAGCACAAGGCTTTACACACAATAGTTGCTCAATAAATGTTAGAATTCAACTGTAAAATCATTAACTATGTAGTCAATTAGCAATCAGTACTGTAGCAGATTTATGTTTTCTATTCAAATAAAACCATAAAATATTAAAGTAAAATAAAAATAGACCAATAAACTCCCAAAGTAACATAGTCATTGAAATACTGCCAAACAAAATTACATGGCTAGCACTATAAAAGAATTAATTGCCACAAGATGATGTAATTCATGTTATGCTAATTTACTTTCATGCTATGGTCTTAGGAGAAGTCCATTTATTCAGATGATAAAATGACTTAAAACATGTCCTGAAAGGAATTCAAATATTAAAGCTCATATCTCTTCATTTTTAATATTAGTCTCAGCTCAGATGTTTTGAAAATCTTAGCAACATGCATAAAATTAAAATATAAGCTGTCACTGAGAATATAAAATAAATATCATTCTTATGAGTCCTGGTTTCATGAGACTTCTTTTAAAAAAAAAACAATTATCAGAAGTATAATTCAAATCAGAATTATAAAACTCTAAGGAAAAACGAACTATTTTAAAATAATAATCCTTTGAAATAAAATGCTTTTATTTTTCCACTCTTTATTTCCCTTTTATTTCCTTTATGCCATCAACCAGATAAATGTTAAATAAATTCCTTATTTCTAAATATGTTTACACTCCTTTGCTTTAAACCCCAATATTTCTAAACTAGAGAAGAAAACTGTTTTGAACCTTAGAATATAATCTGATTCTTCGAAGCTCAGCTATGCATGGTATGTACAAAAATCAAAGAAAATGTCAAAAATCACTATATTAAATAAGGCCATGTTCACACAGTGAAAGGATGGAATCCAGATTCAAATATTTCTTCAAAATGGTTGATCTTCCCTAGCACAAACTGAAATTGTTTTTGTGCTATAGGCAGTATAAATTACTAAGTCCAGTTGACACTAAGATATCCTTAAAAGTTATGCATCTTGATAAATTAAATAGAACCTCAGTCTGATCAAATATTCAAAAACTCATTGAAATAGTTTTTTAATTGGACTTTTGTTTGTTCTACTTGAGATAGTAGCTCCCTTCCTCCTTTCCTTCCTTTGGTTTTCTAAACTACTCTAAATTACTAGTATAAATTCAATGCCTTTTAACTTATTTCTGCAAAGAGTAAATAGCATTAGTATTATGCGCTGGCTGCTCTGTTAAAGCTGACTACCACTGCATAGGTTGAATTTCTATCTATAATACTTAAGTGGGACAAAATATTTTAGATGATATACACAGTATTTAGCACAGTATATTACTTTGCAAAACGGATGATTTTTTTATGTAAAATGCTATTGAAGAACTCACTTAAATGTAAGTATTCAATTTTCTACCTCAAGCCCAAAAGCTCTCTTTGCTGGCATAAGGCATTTTTCTTTATCTAGCATGCCCGATAGTGCAAGCCCCTTTCTCACTCCATATTCTGCAAGACATGCTCAGATTCTCTTCCCATTCAATTTATGACATGATTCATTGAATGCTACAGCCTACTTGGGATTTTTTTAAAAAATATTTTCCAGTCCTGTAGTAGAAATCCATTTTTCCGGTAAGAAATGTAGTGATGACCCTGTCAGCTAAGTATCCTAATTCATCTGTCTATTGAGAAAGCTCTTCCCTGCAGGCTCCTTCAGAATTCATATATGGATTGTTCTACATGTAGTAGCATCTTCAGAGAGACTAACTTCTGCAGTTATTTAAAAATAATAAAATACATATATTACAATTACAGAAGCAGCTTATAATAATCCATTTTAAATATTATGAACACATTTTTCTGGTTCTCTGGGATTTATCTACAGTTATGAGATGAAAGAATTTATAAAAGACAGTATACTACCAGAACACTAAAAATGAGCACGTTCTCTAGACTCACATCATGCTGTTACCAGCAGAAATTTTTCTAACCAATATATTTACTCTTAATTTAGAAATATATCCAAAGTGTTTAAAATTGATATTTGAATATTGGTCAATATTTAAAAGCATCTAAATATGCTTTTTTAGGAGCATGAAAAGCATAAAAATAAGAATATATAAATCATGTGTGACTAGCATCAGAAGTTACAAAATTTAAGTAAAATTCCTCTAATTGTTCTTATATCAGTCCAGATCAGCACAGTAGGCTTAAGTGTATGGATTCATTTCTAAACAGAAAAACTGCCACAATATACAAAATATATTGTAAATATGAAATCACACGGTCAAATGTGATTAACTCTCAGTAAAGGAGAACAAACAAGGCCAGTTTCCCTTGTGGTCTCACATTTTGTTTGTGTAATCTGTTAGTCTATTTTATTCTCAGAAGTTTTTATGAAAGGGTGTTCTAACCTACTGCAAACTTCATTATATGCTGAAGCCCTTAATACAGTTTTCCTAGAATTTATAACCAGCAGTGGACATTGACAGCTTCACCTTCCCTAACCAGGTTTAGCTAGGCTACTCCTTCATCCACACACACTTTCATTCACTCAACAGTTATTGAGTATCTCCTGTGTGTAATGCATTGAGCGAGATGTCAAATAATACAAATGATTGCTAAATAGAAAGATGAGTAAGACAAATCCCTGATCTCAAAACTCTGGTAAGGAAATCTGGTAAGGAAGACAGCAATGTGTAACTATAGTAATAATACGAAACATGGTACCTAATTGACTAAAGTGGGAACAAACAAAAAAAACTTGGGAAACACAACAGGAAACAGTTGCCATTGTGCTGAGTCACTTGAAAATGACTATCACAGGCAGAAATGGAGGAAGGTAATTCTAATCCAGGAAAATGGCTTGAACTATTACAGAAAAGAATGTATATGTATGGCAGATCTTAGGCATCATTAAAAATTCATGATTGCTGGTACAAAGGAAAGAAGGATTTAAAAGGAGAGAAATTATTAAAAGGAAGTTCCAGACCATGATACAGGGCCTTAGTTACCATTACCTCCAAATTAGACTTTACCAATTATTAGTGAGTTGTATAGAAACTTTGTTCCAGTAAATTCTGAAACTTCCTGATACTAAATACATACCATCACAAAAGAAATCACAGCCACACCTTTTTTGATGACTTAAAATTCATTTACCCTCTCATAACACATGAAAATAGGCAGGGTTATTGAACTGGAAGATTTTTTTATGTCTCCAGGGTAATAAAATATAGATAATTTTGGTACAGATTCCAAAACTATGGGTTGAAATAATTGTGTATTCACATATTCCTGAAGCTCTCCTTTCAGTCCAGAGCAGCTCTGTAGGCCAACACATATATATTAGTTTCTAAACAGAAAAATTGAACTGTCCTCCCAAAGCACTTGATGAGAATGAAGGATTGTTTGAACAAGTTTATTTCATCTATAGTCAAGAAACTCCAAAAATTCACCTGATAATATTTAAGAAAATGTTATTAATTTTCAATCACATGTAAACAAAGGAAATTTTGCCCCCACAATTCTATTTCCTTCTCCAAAGCAGCCAGAAAGCAATAGTATTCAATGCTGACGTGGATGCAAAGAAGTGGGTTTTCATGGATTGCCAGTAGGGGCGAAAATTGCTAGAATCCTTTGGAAAATAATATATTCAAGTATCAAATGTCTAGAAATATAAAAGTAAATATAAAAATCTGAGCAATCCTACAGAAATTCCAATATATGTACACAAAGATGTATATGTTGTTCTTCATTGCATATTGTTTGTAGGGGCAACAAAAAATCATAAATGTTCATTTAGAAGGAAGTGACTAAATCAATTTGGCAAAAGTGTGTTACTGAATGCTATGCAATTACTGAAAAACATGAGTGAGATATTCACGCATCAGCTACTGAAATGACTACTACAGATAATGAGTGAGAAAAATCAGAATTTAATGGGTAATATATAGATTAACCACATTTTGGTAAATATTATCACTAAGAAAACCTTATGAGTATTTATGTATATAGGGCCATGGAAAACATGGTGTAGTGTTAATAATTCTGGCTATTGGCATTATGAGAATGAAACACATACTAGCATTTTATCCCAAGCTTTGAATCTATTAAATGGTTAGGAGGCCTGGGGAAAGAGCTGGTGACCCACATTCCTGATAGAAAATGTTGACCATTCTCCTGAAGCTTCTTAACTTCCTATACTACCCTCTGACTCATGATGATGACAACGTCTCCTAACTTGCAGAAAAAATAAATGTCCCTGACTAGGAAATTCATCATCTTCCTACCTAGCGATGGACAAAATTGCCCATATTCCTTCTCAGGCTTTTCTTTCATTCCAGAGGAATAAGAGATTCCTCCCCCACCAACACAAATGTGTACTTCTGTGCACCATGGATCTTCTCCTACCCACCTCTACCTGATGTCAACATTTACTATCCTTCCCAATCCCTCTACCCAATCCTTCCCTTCTATCAGTAATCATGCATAAAACACTTTTCTTAAAAACAAGACCAACAAAGTGACACAACTTCCTCTGACCTAATGTACCTCTCCTGGTGTGTTATTAAAATTATTTAATAATCAGTATGGCCTCAATCATAAAAGGGCCTGAGGTCCCCACTGAACCAAGAGTTCCTTTTAGTTACTGGATCCTGGGTGGTCACTGAGTTCTTGGGGAATGTCCACAGCAGCGGGCATGGCAGGGGTCATGAGGAAAGCCTGAGCACTAGCTAGCTACCACATTTTCCACTGTATTGAAAGTTAAATTTCGAAAGTTAAAATTTCAAAATTTTGAAATTTAAATTTTGACAAAAAAGATAGACATTCCATTGTTCACTAGCTGAATCTAACCTTATTTACAATCCCATCTCTTTTCTTTCACAGCAAAATTCTTGAAATAAAAGTCTACCAGACTATAATTACAATTATTTGTTAAACTCCTATTTATCACCACTATGCAACTATTATGATGGCCACAATTTTGAACATTGACTATGCCAAATGCTGTTAGGATGTGGAGCAACAGGGACTCTCATACGTTGCTGATGTGAATGCAAAATGGTACAGATACTTTGGAAGACAGTTCGGCAGTTTCTTACAAAACTACACATGATCTCACCATATGATATAGCATTTGCACTCAATATTTCCTCAAAAGGAGCTGAAAACTTATATCCACACAAAACCTGTACAGCATGTTTATAGCAGCTTTTTTCATAACTTGGAAGTAACCAAAATGTCCTTCAGTAGGTGAATGGATACTGTAGCACATGTAAACAATGGAATATATTCAGAGCTAAAAAGAAATAAGCTATCTATCCTTGAAAAGACATGGAGTAAATTTAAACGTATATTGTTAAGTGAACGAAGTCAGTCTGAAAAGGCTATATATGGTATGAATACAACTATATGAATTTCTGGAAAAGGTAAAACTTTGGACAGTGAAAAGATCAGTGGTTGCCAGAGGGTACGGTGGGGGAAGGGGAGGAATGAATAGGTGGAGCACATAGGATCTTCAGGGCAGTGAAACTACTCTGTATGATACTATACCGATGGACTGGTGTCTTTACAGATTTGTTCAAACCCATAAAATGTACACCAAGAGTGAACTCTATGGTAAATTATGGACTTTGCATGATTATGATGTGTCAGCGTAAGCTCATCAGTTGTAACAAATATAACACTCAGGTGGGGTGGAATAGGATACTGATAATGAGGGAAACTCTACATGTGTAGGGGGACATATGAGGAATCTCCGTACCTTCCTCTTAATTTTGCTGTAAACATAAAACCGCTCAAAATAAGTTTTAAAAAACACAGTACAATATACAGATGCTGTATTATTGAATTGTACACTTAAAACTATAATTTCCTTGCCAATGTCACCCCAATACATTTAAAAAATCCTAGTTATCCCTCAGTTCATGACTGTCCAGTTCATTCCACAGATTATCACTGAAATGTTTCTGATTTTAGGTACTTATTAATATTCTAATTGCCAAAAATAAGCTGTTATCAAATATGTTTGATAAATAGCCTCTCTGCTCTACTTGTCACTTCACTTTTGTATATGTCTTCTCTTAGTTCCAATACATTATTCTCTCCAGGTTCATTTACTACATCTTCTGATGCTCTGTTTTGGTGATTCAAAGTTCATATCTTGAGCTTCCTGGATTTCTCCCCAAGTAACCACATCCATGTCCTTTTTTCACCTTTGATCATGACATCCAAAATCATAGCTTTGTCTCTCATTTCTCTCGAGATTCAGACCCATAATCCCTGACTGCCCACTCATCTTATTAGAACCAGCTTCCATCCTGCAGCAAAGGTAACTCTACCTCAGAGTGTGATGAGTATTGCATAACTGTCTAACTATATAACAGTTTTTAATGTGAAATACTGTTTAACACATTTATGCAGGTATAAAAGTTAAATAAGTGGAAGTTACACAGAATTTACCAAGACACAACTCAATGTAGTGTTCTACAGCTAAGGAATGCTGGAAAGCCAACGGCAGACTGTTGGCTAGGGTCTCTTTGGGATCATTGATTTGAGATTTTGTTTCTTTCCTTTTTTTGTTAATTTAATTTTTCCCCTGTGGCCTTAAAGGCTAACGAAGCTTCAAAAAAACCTGCCATGGTCCCAGACTGTAACTTATTCAAAAAGAGCTGGGTCATTAAGCTAATGGTCTCTGGATGAGCATCTCCTCTAACAAGCATAAAGGTGATCTTGACCCATGTTGTCATTCAAGGAATAACTTTCCTGATTCCCAATAATAGAACCATAACTGAGTCACACACATGAAAGGCAATCAGATCAAAAAATTTTGGTTAATTTTGCTTTCCTGTAGAATGGAGTCTTGCCAAGGTTCTTTTTAAAATAGGGGTTTCTAATCTAGACAGTCATTGACATCTCAGAAATTCATGACAGATACAAACAATTTAGGAGATTTTAAATTTGCCTCAGGAGTAAGAAAAATACATATATTTTATTTCAAATGTCAGTTTATCATATATCATAATTTTAATTTCTGATATAAGGATTTTTAAAACCTTCAATTATTCAAAACCTTCAAACTACTCAATTTCGCAAAATATTTGCAAAATTATTCTAGAAAACTAAACAATCTGACATATGTTATGGAAGCAGACTTTTTATTTGAGCACAACAAAAATAATTTAATTGTAAATGAAATGATTCGACTACAAATATGTTGTCCTAGTCAGTAAAATATCAGTCACTTGGCATAAAGCTAAGGATTCTAAAAAATGAGGATATTAACATGGTGGCACATATAAACGAAAAGAGTCTTTTTAAATATAAAATAAACCTCAAAATATGTATCTCAGGTGAAATTTTAAAGTGCATTAAAATTTACCTTAGGATTATATTAGCATTTATGTTGTAAAATAAATTCATAATTAAAGAGCACCCGTGTGTTTATAAAATGCATTTGTTATACCAGAGAGAACTAATCTGTGAATCAGTATATATTTTTAATTGAAACTAATTAATAATAATATGAAGGGCTATATTTAGGGAGAATAGGTATTTTTGTATATGTGACCAGAAGTAAATCTATAGTGACACCAAATAAATGCATGCCCCTGTTTTTAGAAATGGAGCAAAAAAAAAAAAAATTCTGTATTGCAAATAAAAAAAAGTTCATAAATTTAATGTGTGGGTAATAATAAAAACATAATATCAATCTCCTATATAACAACAGTAATATCAGTAATAATGTCAAACTCTAGTATATCACTATTCAAAGTTTTCTAATTACATTAAAAGAGCATCACTATTATTTTTCTAATGAGCACATATTAACATTCAATATTTAAATATAGCATTTTCTTCCAACCACCTTCCCCCATCACCACTTCAGATGCATTTGCTTTCATCTTTAAAGAAAATACAAAATAGTATAACCATGGTAGGTTAAGACATTAGTGAATCAGGTGTGCTTGAAATATTGAGAAGCTGCAGATCTAAAACATTTACCATCAGAGTCTTTCACCTCCTCTGTTATAAAGGATTTTAGCTAATTTCCTCTTCAATCAATGTAATACAAGTTTTGATTTCCTAAACAGATATGTCTTTTTCCAAATCTTTTGGATTAATAGTCAAAGTTCTCCAGTGATACAGACCTAATAGGATGTAAATAGTAATGAAAAAAGTTAGGTGTACAGTTTTATTTTTAAACTGTTTCTTTTGATATTTCAAATTAACAAAAAATTTAGAAAAAAAAACATGAAATCTCTAGTATACCTTTTAACGAGATTTACTATTTAATTTTGCTCCATTTGATTTATCATTCTCTTTCTCCCTTCTCTCCCACGTACATATACTTTAGTGTATATATCCTAAGAACAAAAGAATTCTCTTATTCAACCATAAAACAATGCTCAAAATTTGGAAATTTAACATTATTAGAATTCTATCCCAATGATTTCCTTCATGCTTTTTTTTTCCTGAGTCCAAGATCAAAGCCAGGATCCTATATTTAGTTATCATATCTTTTTAATCCATTTTAATCTAAAAACAAGTGTTTCTCAGCTTTTGTCATTCCTCCATTTGATTTTTGAAGAGTACAGCCACTTCTTTGGTAGAATTCCCCTCAACTTGAGTTTAAGTGTTGTTTTCTCATTAATAAAGTGTATGTCCCTTTGGCAAGAATGCCACAGAAGTAATATGTGTCTTTCTAGGTATCATATCAGGAAGCACATGATGTCACTTTATCCCAGTATCAATAATAACTGATGATTGAACTGAGGTGCTATAAACTAGATTTATTCACTGTAAAATTCATATACACTTCTTTTATAATTAATATGTACTTTGACACTACATCAATATGATGCTCATCATCAAAATTTTACTTGTTAATTATAGGACAAACGATTATTATTGGCTGAATCAATTATTACTATGATAGCTACAATAGTGATTTCTAACCTCTTCATTTCTTCTACATTTATTTGTTGATATTCTATTGCAGGGAAGAGCTATTCCTTCTCTCCCATTTTTGGTGCATTCATTCATTCATTCATTCATTCATATCAATATAGACTCATGGATTCCCATTTTTTTAATTGGAGTTACTCTTTTATATTCTTATCTGTTTATGATATTCAAGTTGTACTAGATTTGCCTATTTGGAGCCTCTTCAATCTGGATCTTGGTGCTCTTAACATGTCCCTATCATTCTTTGAGAAATTCTTTACTATCCAGCACAAGATGTTCTAGGCTCATCTTGTACTTTCTCTGCCTAGAACCTGGACCCTCCATTTCTCCAAGGAACCCTGGTTACTTCTATTAAAGAATGATATTTAAAAACTAGGATCTATGCAATAGATATGACAATTGCTATTGATGTGATTGATATTGCTCTTAGTTACTCTCAATAGATATAGGAATTGTTTGTGTTTGTGTGTGTGTGTGTGTATCAATTCTCTACATATCTGTATATCTATCTACAGTATACTTAAACACCATTAATACTTATAATTTGAATTCCAATATAATACAACAAAGTTCATTTTAGTATTCCTTTTTCCACATTATTATAATATCTAACAGTTGGGAACTGGCTCCCATTATTCTCAATGTATCTTTCATTAGATCAAGTCTAAAATAACAGAAAATGGTTTCAGGATTGCTAACACATTACACTAAAAAATAAAACAAACTCTACTAATTGTGTTCAATATTTGTTTACAGTTATGTATGTATTGAGAGAGAAAGAGTGAGTACTTACATACAGTGAAATGCACAAATGTTTACGTAAAAATGAGTTTTGGCAAGCATATACTTTGGCAAGAATATTACCATCACTCCAGAAAATTCACTTCCCCACTATCTACAAAGTAACAATGCTCTGTTTTTCTCTACCATTAGATTATATATCCATGTGTAAATACTTCTTGTAAATGGAATCTTTCTACACTTATTCCTTGTCCTAATTTCACTCAGCACAATGTTTTTGACACTCACCTGTTGTTTCCTGTATCAGTAGTTTCTTTATATTGGTATATAGAATTCATTGCATAAACATACCACAACTTGTTAATCCTGTCCTTCTACACTTTGTTGATGGATATTTGTATTTTTCCACTCTTGCCTTTTAGAGTATTAATACTGTGAATATTTATGAACAAGAATTTTTTTGGAGATATATTTTCATTTCTCTTGGGTAAATAACTAGAGGTATAATGGCCAAGTGAATGGTTAGGTGTATTAATATATGAATATGTCAAAATCACTTTGGAATCAAAGTAATTGTATCATTCTAAACCTCAATCAGAACTTAAGAGTTACTCCACATGGAAACAACTGGTTCGAAAGTCTTAAGTTTAGCCATTCCAATATATGTGAAATAGTATCTCATTATAGTTTTGATTTAAATTTCCCTGATGACTAATATTTTTGAGCAATTTTTATGTACTAATTGGCCATTCATATATCTTCCTTTGTGAACTAAGCATCTATTAAAGTCTCTTACCCATTCTATTGAATTATCTTTTTAAATTATTTATTTGGAGTTCCTTATATTCTAGATAAGAGGCCTTGACCCAATATAGTTTCTATACATATTTAATTCCATTCTGTGGCTTTGTGCTCACTTTATAAGTTTATTTAAGAACATATATTTACTTAAGATGTAATTTTTTAAATTTTAATTACATTTTTAGCAGACAGCAAATTTTAATAGTTCTAATGTTATGGCTACTGCTTTCTGTCAAGAAGATATATCTTGTATTCTTTTAAAAGCTTTACAGATTTTATGTTTATTTTTAAGCCTGTAATCCGTCACGAATTCATTTTTGTGTATGGTGTGATACACACACAAATATGCAATTGAATGATGTTTTAAAACCATTTGTTGACAATGTTTTCTTTTACCAATTGAACTGCTTTGCCAACTTTGTTGAAAATTAATTGACCTTAGTCTCTTGTTTCAGTGACTTACTTGTTTATTCAAATGTCAATTCCATATTGTCTTAAATCCTGTAGTTTTAATTTAAATTTTGATGTCGGGTAGTATAAGTCTTGTAATCAGAGCCATCATTTTAAATATTGTTTTGATTATACTATGTTCTTTGTATTTCCATGTAGATTTCTGAATTGATTTGTCATTTCTATAACATGGGTTGATGAAATTATGATTGTCATTGCACTGAATCTATATATAAATTTGGGGGTGAATTGACATCTTAACAATATTGAGTGTTCTAATCTATAGACATTGTATTATCTCCAATTACTCAAATAAAATTCTTGATGGACAGGTATGACTTTTCTTACAATACTTTAAAAATATCCATTATCTTTTGTCTTATATTGTTTCTGAAGAAAAGTAGTTATTGTTACCCAGTATATAATGCATTGGTTTTAATCTAGTTACTTTCAAGTTTTTCTATTCATCTTCAGTTTCTAAAAGTTTTCTTCTGAGACATTTGGGTCATTTTGTTTCTTTATAACATGCTTTGAGTTTGCTGATCTACTTTGTTCTTTAAGTTGTTTGTTTTTCACCACATTCAGAAATCACTGTCTTTTATTTCTTTGAATATATTTTCTATTCCATGTATTTTTTCTTCTTCTTCTGCATCTCCACTTGCATGTATAGCAACTGTGCTATATGTCCCTGGTTTCTGGTTGTTGTTGTTGTTGTTAAGAAAATGACATTTTATTATATGTTATCTGATCTGGGTTTTTTAAATCATTCTCTTTTCTTCAGTTAGGATAAGTGCTATTGATTTGAATTCAAATTTACTTACTCCTTCTAAGCCTTTCTCCAACATCAATGAAATAATTCTAGTAAAAGTTAGTTTTAGATATTTTAAAATTCTATAATTTCCATTTTGGTATTCTTGAATATAGATGTTGGTATTTCACATCTGTTCTCTCAGTATAAACTTATTTTCCTTTAAGTGCTTGAACATATTTAATATGACCACTTTAAAGTCCTTATCTGCTAACTGCAACATGTGCGCATCTCCAGTTTATGGCTTTGTTTGATACTACCTATCTTTGCTCTTGATGTTATGTCTTATTTCTCATATTTCTTTGCATGTATATTAATTTTTTACTCTTAAACTGAATTTAGTTGACACATTATATACTCACGATTCTGTTATCTTCCTCTGAAGAATATTGTTTTTAGTTATGGCAAGCAGTTAACTTGGCTGGACTGACTCCAAACTCCATTTCTCCTATGGTGAACAGTAGCTTAGCTCACTACACTACTCACTCCTTTAGTCTTCCAGCTGTTACATTATGCTGAGCTGTTTGGAGTCTCCTTCACGTAAGCACAGTTAAGGAGTGAGCTAAAGACTTACGAGTTCACATGCAGATGTGAGGTTTCTTTTCTCTGTGGTTTCCTTGCTTATTGCATTCCCCTCTCACTTTCAAGCTTCTCTGTTGACTCAAACCTCATCATTTGACTCTTCAAGTCAGTAAGACCATGGCTTTGGGCTGAAGTTCTAGTCACCTGGTGCTTGTGACTTGGGAGTGCCCTCTGACAAAAAAGCCTTATAAATATGAACTTCACCCAGCAAAATTCTCTTCCTTTAAGGGTCAAATCCTTGTCAATCTCTGCTTTCTTTTGATTGTTTTCCTGTGAATTCAAATAGCTGTTTTTATATTTTCCCCAGAGTTTATAATTCTTAGTTCCAGCTTTGCTGCTATTACTGGAATTGGAACCAAGTGGTTCATTTTTTATTTCAATCATCATAAGGCATTATGATTCAAATATTTTCAATCTATAAAAACTGGCAGCTCTTTTTCTTACTCTGCCAAGAATAGTGCTATGCAGTATAGTATACATATACATGTGCTTCAACAGCACTCACAAGCATATAATTTAATTTAATTTTAAAAATAACATTGAAGATAAGTATATTTATCCCGTTTCACATAGCAACAAGGGAAGCTGAAAGATATTCTTGCTTGGGCAAGTTTAAAAAGCTAGAAACAGAGTAAAAATCAATCACTCCCATACCACACTCTATTGCTATTCATT
This sequence comes from Pteropus alecto, assembly GCF_000325575.1. NCBI lineage: Eukaryota > Metazoa > Chordata > Mammalia > Chiroptera > Pteropodidae > Pteropus > Pteropus alecto. The sequence continues at coordinate 19,955,813 of NW_006436811.1, read as the reverse complement.
CAAACTCTTCCCTTTACAAACAACTACATCTTAAATGTGTAATCTGAAAATGTTAAAACCATTGATGAGTACCAAGTAAGCAGTACAATTCAGTTGTTAAGGTCAGGGGCTTCAGAATAAGAGAAATTTGGTTTTTAGTACTGCCTCGTCAGCTACTCCCTATGTATATGATCAAAACTACACAATAAGATGATAGCAATAACATTAAATTATCAGAATTCAATGTGATAATATTTCATGCAGGATATCTGATATACATAGAAAGTGCTCAATAAATATTAAATTTTATAGTAACTATTAAAGAGTTTTATTCCAAAATACTAAGGATTTAATCTTACAAAAGAATTTTTAAAACTATCTCATGATGTATTTATGCCAGATTTGATTTATTGCAGCTGGATAAATAATTCCAACAATACAAAATGGAAAAGAGAAAGGCAATGAACATTTATTGGAAGTGTACTATATACCAATGATTGATATAGGTATTTTCAAATATAATATCGTATTTTATTTTCGCAACACTGTAAACATGACTTCCATTTTCACAGATATGAAGACTAAAGTTTAGAAAACAAAGTAACTTAATCACTATCATAAACTGCTAAGTGTCTCAGTCACTGTTAGAACCTTAATCTGCTTAATACATTCACTTCCCCATGTTGCTAAATTGGACTACTATAATCTATAGTGAATACTGAGTCTTTTAAAACTCTTATTATTAAAACACTGTCTGGTATTTAAGTGCTTTCTAGACTTCATTTCCTCACTCTCTTCCCTTTTACCCTCCTCGACTTAATGTCTTAATTTTTTTCATTTAAAATTTCATGTCAACATAATTCAATTATAACATGATCTTTCTGATTTTCTCTGTATCCATTTATTTCATTTTTATTGGATTGGTTCCAAAATGTAGTTTTATGATCCTCAAAAACCTTTCACATAGCACATAATCACATATTATATATTTTAGGCAGTGAGAAGAGTGAATTAGACTTATAGAGTCTTATCCATTCCCTGAAGATTTTAACTGCATTGGTTTTATTAAATCACATATGAATGCTTACTATTTCACCTAGCTAATGAGCTCTGTACTAGCCCACAATTCCAGATAGTCCTGAAGAATGGTCTCAATCAGAACACTGCAGAACATACGACACCACACTAGTATTTCAAAAGGTTCAATCATTAGAAAAATGGTTTTAGAAACAGAATGATACATGTCAGGCACTATATGTAACAGTATAAACATTTGTTATGGAAGTATTAAAAGAACTGATTCAACATAAATGAAACATCAATCTAATAAGGGAATAAGTGCCCAATTACATATAATGATAATGGACAAAGGGTGATTATGACATTGGATTCTACACAAAAGTACTCACCCTTTTAGACTTCAAAATGGTTTCATGCAATTTGTGATACTTTCTATAGTTTGAGTCATATTTTTTTAATTAATAAAAGATTATGATTCAAAATGAACTGTCCATCTCAACTTGCAGAAAATGAGATACAAAATGGTACATAATGGATCAGGAATTAAAATAAATTAGTTCTTGTCTCAGCTCTGCCTCTAAGATCTAAGGATAATCCATAACAATTATTTGACGGAGTTGAAATGAAATTATCCATTTAATTTCTTATATATTTTTGTAATTGTACTCTAATTTAGGATTGGTTATCTGAAGTCTATTGAATTGTAATTCATATCTGTGGAACATCAAGCAAACAAAAAGAACATATTTGTTTAAAATGTGATTTTTATATGCAGGTATGGGCTATGGCGAGTGAAGTAAGTCTATGGATATGTACGTGATAGTTCTTTTCTATGTATCGGCAGTTTGGGGGATAGTGGCATAACATATTAAACTTTCGACAACATACTGAAATGACTCCTTACCTCCTGCTTTTTTATAATTTAGCTATATGAAACCTTTGTTAAGTACTACTTTCATTAACACAATCTGTTATTTCATCCCTTATCTTCTTAGTTTTCTTACATCATCCCTTACAATACTAATTCCTCTTTCTACAATGGTTTAGTAGATGTCAGAAACTAAATATTTAAGGAATTTCATCCTCGTTTAAATAAATTATTCCATAATGCTTATAATGGCTAATGACATTTAAAAAACTTCACAGACATAGTGGAACAACATTAAACTGAAAAAGATCTTTGATTTGCTATATGTATCCTAACATGAAGTTTCTAAAACTTAGAGAAAAAGAGAGCTATCAAGTCTCTGGATCATAATCAAATCATTTTGACAGAGTACGGGAAAATTCTAGGTGATTATCATTTTCATTCTCCTTCAACAACAAACTTTTCTCTTTTTCATGATCACCATTTAGCAGGGATACCTGAATGCCTGAGATCAACTTCCTGTCACCACTTAGCACTTGTCTGGTCTTTGGCAAGTTTCCTTGAGATCTCTATCTCTCAGTGTCTTCATCTGTAATAGCTCTATCTTGCAGGGTTGCTCCAAGGATTAAATGAGATAGTACATGTAATGGCTAGAATAAGATTGAGATAATAGCATTCACTCAATATGATGGTTATTAGGTATACTCTTCCTTTGAGATTCATAAAATTTACAATGAGAAAAAAAGAATATTATTTATAATATACCTTTCACCTCCACTACTACTGTAATCTTATATCTATCTTCTCAAACAAATCCAACAAGTACTAGTTCAAATCCTATCATATAATAAATCTTTCACTTCTCTGAACTCTATAATATTTGTTTGCTACATTATCTGTTTTTGGAAAGAGATCACATACTATTCTACACAATGCAAAAGATGTTTTATATAGGTATCATTTACTCCAATCCATTTTTAATATTCTTAAGAGGAAAGGCTTCAACTTATGTTGCCTTTGTTCTTTTAGACTTTCTTGGGAAAAATGAGTTCTCTGACAGACCTCTGTCCATACTGCAGCATACAAGTATAGCTGAATTGATAGAACACAGAGTGGGATTTCACAGATGTCTTTCTCAAACCACAAATGAAGAGCAAGTATGTAGTTTCCAGATACCCCAATGCTGAAGTCATTCGTGTCACAGTGAACTATGAACCATCGGCCATCAACTTGAGCTGTTTTATAGCACTGAGTCTCTGATTCATTTGTCAGGAAAAGATGGACAGACAATGAAACTAGTATGCCAATGAATGTGAGCTGACTCTTTGGTTTTGTAGGAGTGAGGGAAGATGAAATTAATTTGCTTTACTTTCCTCTGAAGTCATGCACATAGGAAAGAGACAAGTTCTGAATGAGATAAAAAATAAAGCATTAAACTTCACATTTGAACAAGTGAATAGTGCCAATGAGGCAATTTACATAAATCTTTTCAATTACAAGATAATATTAAAATCCCATGTGAAAGCCTCTTTTACTTACTAGGAAAAAATAATTTCATAACTAAAGAAAAATACTTTCTATTTTACATTTTTTGACACATTGTAACTTGATTTTTACTTTAATTCCTTTTTCTTGCATATTTAAAATCTTCAAGCCAGTCTCCACTTATAGCCACAAATGCAAAAATCCCATAAAGATATTTATAAATTGATTTCAGCAATGTAAAAACAGGATTGTATGTAATATCTAAGTTGGATTTAGTCTAGGAATAAAGATTAGTTAGTATTAAACAATTAATAAAATTAATCATGTAAAGAAACTAGAAGTAATCACATAATCATCATAATACATTAAGAAAATTTACTTTTATAAAAGACAGTATCATTCACAATAAAAATTCTCAGCAAACTAAGAATAGAAGGGAACTCTGTCTGATATAAGATACACAAAATCTACAGAAAACCTCATATTAACTGGTGAATAATTAAAACTATCACTTTGTAGAGTGAAAACAAGAAGAACCACTATCTTCACTTTTACCCAACATTGTAGGAAGTTTTAGATAGCAAAGCAAAGCAAGAAAAATAAAGTATATAAGAATAAGAAAGAAAGGGAAAAAAAATCTTTTCCTATATAATATTATTGTATTCAAAAAAAAAATTATAGGGACATTTATAGAATTAACTAAGGACTTCTACAAGCTTGTTGGACATAAAATTGGCATACAAAATAAGTTGTATTTCTATTTGTCAGCAACAGCAAAAAAAACAGAATTTTGATAAATTATAATAGCATGAATTAATATCAATTTAGCTGTTCTGGGAATAACTATAAATATATGTGTAAGATATTATCTGAGAAAATTATAAAATTTTATAAGAAACAGTAAAAAAAGTAACAAGAGTTAACCAATCAAGATATTTATACCATGTTCATTGTCTGAAAGTTGAAATATTGTAGAGGTGAATACAATGTAATCCCATCATGCATCAAAGCACTATTGAAGAACAAGGCTCAACCACAGATACAACCACAGATACTTATTATAAATATCCACTACTTAAGAAATTATGGTATTGGCCAAAAGACAGACATTTGGACCAATGGAAGACAAAAAAAGCTCAGAATCGGATTTATTTATTTATGAACACTTGATAAATGAAATATTCAGCACTTTTGAGTATTAGGGAAAAGCAGGCATTACAGAAAATGGTTTGGAATCAAATGGAATCCATTAAAATAAAGAATAAAATAAATGGGATTTTTATGGCCTTCTGTATAAAATTCAGGTGTAGGTATATCTATATGTGAAATACATATCCATAATACTTTGAGAAAATTGTTCAAGCCTTTTTTTCTGAGGCTAAGGGCTAATTTTTAAAACCCCAAAGCACTAATCATAAAGTAAATAATTGATAAATTTTATTATATGAAAATTGAGAACATTTGTGTATCACAGTTCACCATGAAGTTGGTGAAAACACAAACCACAATATAGGAGAAGATATTATTTTAATTAATGAGGGACTTGAAAAACCACAACGATAACAAAACTCCTGCAAGTATTAACAACAAGACAAAGACAACCTTAAGAAAATGGGCACTCTACAAATAGAGAATACAAATAGCCAGTAACCGTTAGGAATGGGGGAAATGTATATTAAAACAAGTAAGCCATTACAAACCTACTGAGCAAAATTTTTTTAATTAATTATTTTTTTATGGTGATATTGGTTAACAAAATCCAATGTTTCAGCTGTACATTTTAACAGTAAGGCATATATATATTAACCTTGTGTGTTCACCTCCCACAGTTAGATTTTTTTCTTTCACCACATATTTTACCCCTTTTACCCTGACTACCTACCCTCCAACCCTTATCCTCTGATAATCACTAGTCTATTGTTCATGTCCATGAATCTCTGTTTGTTTCCCTGTTCATCTGTTGCTTTTAGGTTTATATGGCACATATAAACAAAAATTTTAAATGACAATACTGTTGGTGAGGATATAGATAAAAAGTCTCATTTCATGCTGGTAGAAATTGGTACAACCTTACTGAAATGTCACGTGGCATTTTCTAATAATTCTGAGAGTATGAAAAAATTACGATACAGTAATTTCGCTCCTCAGTATACACTGTAGAGAAACATACATATGTGCAATAGTATATACACACAAGAAAGCTCTTGGCTACATTGTTCTTAATAGTTTAAATGTGGAAGCACCCAAATGTCCATCAGCAGTAAAACAAATCAATAAATTGTGTTATGGCCATAAAATATTCAGCTATTAAAATGAATAAACCACAGCTGAACATATTAAAACAGATGGATCTTACAAACATAATATTGAGCATCAAATGTTAAACATGACATAATACATATAGTATAATATCTGTTCAAAAACAGGTAAAACTATTTAAGGATACATATACAGAATATATTTACAAACACACACATATGCACACATACACACACAAATATGAAATTTGAGGGAATGATTCTCAGTAAAGTGAAGAATATTAGTTACATCTGGGTAAACAGAAGGGGTTACGCTCTGGTAGGGCGCCTATGCTTTCTGGTGGGGAAGAATTTATATTGCTGCTAAATTCTATCTTCTGATTTGACAGTGTCTACATGATGTTCACTTTAAATGCATTCATTTAGTGCACATATATGTTTTATGTTATGTGTCATATTTAATGATAAATATAAATAATTTTAGAACTATAACATTTAATTGTAGCAATAATATTTATGTAAAAATTGCTTTATTAGGTTCATGTTAACAATATCAGTTATATATAAGCACTGTTATTCATAGTAAATAGATAAAAAGTTGAGTTCTGTACAAACCAATGAACAATGAATAATTTACAAATCTCAGAAGCAAACAATATGGGCTTATCTTCAAATCTCTCTCCATCGACTGTAATTTAGAATAAAAAATAAACAACTTCCCCATGCCATATATCAATTGTATTTGGTAACAGTGTCCCCCAGATGCTTATTTCACTAGAAGGCTACATAATTTATTCCAATCATATATCCCAATAATCCAGTGACAAAACACCTTTTTAGATGAAGTTTTCCTTAATAAACTACAAAAGTATATATATATTTAAAATGAAATACTACTCTGGCCAGGATTATAAGCACATAAATCCAATCACACACTTTTTAAAAAAGTGAATAGCTTACATAAACTAGAGTGAAAACATAGTCATAAGAAAATGTAAAATTATAGATAAAAATGTTTTTATCACTTAAAGTATGTTGTAGGAACAAGAGAGAATACAGAATTTTGTTTTCAGTGGCTTAGGACTGACATTGATTAGTTTAAGTCCAATTCACTATGGTTCTCTATAATTTAATTAAATGTTTCCAGAAAATAAAAGTAAAGCCTTTCTTCTGGACCTTTCATCAACTTCTCTTTTTTAATCTAAAAAAAAATTTTTTAATGGACATAATTACTATAGAACCCATCAGGTGGTATTTAATTTTACACATTTTTACAAGAAATTCTTACCTTCTTCCTATATATAATTTCCCATTCCAAAAACTGGTATCATGGATTCCTAAGCATCATGCACTTAACACTAAACAGGCTGACTTTTCTGGGAAAGAACTCGCATACTTAGTCTTATTCCATCTGGTGCAATGGTGCCATCTACAGACATGACTGCACATTTCCACAAGCTTCTCAGAAAGAATTCAAAATAAGTGCTACAGTAACAGTTTCAAAAGATGTAGTTCTTACTCTTATTCTTTAAATTTTATAACATTTGTTCTTTTTCTACTACAATATACTGTAAAAAACAATTCATTCCAGTTATGTACTATGAAAATGTAATAAGCAAAATCTTTTCATTTATAATCCAGATGAGTTCATTCCCTATGCCTAAAGATAGAACAATATATCTAAAGATAGCATTAGATTTTGATATTTTGAGGTAAATTACAAAATAAAACGAAAGAGGTGCATGATGGCATGGGTCTTCCCACAAAGTGCTTAAAATCAAGCTAAAATTTAAATTAGTCCAGGTACTATAATTCCAATTGAATTAATTCCTTAATTGTATGAGCAGACTTTCACAGCAAAAATTATTCACATAGGAGAGATGGGGAAAGAAAAAGATAGGTGTTGAGTACAAGTACTTGATATCTTCTTTAATTCTCATACCTCCTCACCCTCCGAGGAAAGTTTTAATGGAGCCACCTGCACCCCCATTAACTTTCCAAGGCCACACTGCTCAAAAGTAACAGGACAAGGATTCAGACCCATGATGTCTCCTCAAAGTTCATTCTCTTTCTATTCCACCACAACCGTAAACCTCAGAGGAAATCTTCCACAGCTTTAAAAACAGCTGACAGGATCTGGCGGCCTCACTTTTCTAGGATAATTCACAGAAAGTGTCTTCTAAGTAGCTTTAAAATATGCATTATTACACACCAACTGCTGAGCTCTGCTGCACTGGATGTTTTCCTTGTAATGACATACTATAAATAAAAATTGTAATAAAATATAATCCAGGAAACAGCTGGTTCCTGGATGAAGGCACATAAATGACTAAGCAGTTGATTATCTTCCCCTTGATTTCAATGCTGGGTGAATTTACCCTTTCTTGAACTAGACAAAATGGGAACCAACAATGAGTAATGCTCTCTCTGAAAATAATCCCTTCTTAGTCCTCCCCATGCTATTTGTCCAGTCATAGCTTTCCTATCAAGAGAAGAAGGAAAGCATCTCCAAGGAAGAAAAAAAAAAAATCTCCTACAATTTTCCAATAGCCATCCATTTATGCATTCATTGCATATGCATATTTATTTCAACAAATACATTCCACCTTGCCTGTCATAGGCAGAGGGCACACAAATTTGAACAAGACAAACACAGTCCTTGCCCACAAAGAGCTTACAGTAGCAGAAGGATGCGTGTGGGAGGCGGTACAGTCAAATACAAATAAATTGCACGCAGTAAATCATCATTAAATATTTACTAAATGAAGCCCTTTCTGGCTAACTTAGCCCCTATTGATCTCTCCCTATGATCTCTCTGAGGACCAGAACACTTACATTGTGTAATATTATTTAGCTAGGTAAGCTTCTGGAGAAATGGGATAATGAGTTATATTCCTTTGCTATTCAGACAATCAAGCAAATACTCAGCAAGTAAGTATTTTATAATGTGCTCCCAGTAGTAGAAAAAGTGAGAGGGAGGAGGAGGTTGAGAGAAAGCAGAAGTAGAGGAAGAGGGGATTTCATTTTAATTATTCCTTAGGGAAAATAAAACATTTCTAACTTGTGAAAAATATCCATTCCATGTAAGTGGGAACAGAGTGGAAAAACATAAATCTAGGTGGTCACTAACTACTCTGTTATAGTCCTGAGTGAGAATCGCATCCCATGGAGGGTGAGAAGGCACTGCTGGAGCCAGGGCCAGCATGTAAACAGCAGTTGGAGTATATATCCCATCACACTCACTTAGAAATCATAATGTCCAGATTTTCATTACCTTGGGTCATATGATTTATGTGCCTGTGGAACCAGCACATGGCCTGTTATACCAACTACATCAATTTTTTTGTGGAAACAATACTATAAAGATACAAGTGTTAGAAGAATTCAAAGAGAGAAAGGAAAATAGGGAAATAAAAAGAGTTACATTGCCTTCTTTTTCGTATCCACCAAGAGCAATACATGTTCTGGGCTGCTATGGTCTTTCTTTAATGAAAGTGGTAGCCTTTCTAGTCATTCTATTGTACACTCATTTGTGCTGGTCTTTTAAAACTAGTATGGAAGACAACTAGAATGCACGTAATGTCTATAATGTTCTTGAAATCTTCCAAATGCATGCCAGAGAGAAAAGCAGACCCCAGGTGTTTATCATCTTCATGCATAATGGCATTGATTCAACAAATAAAGTGGCAATAGCACACAAACTCTATGGCATTCCAACAAGAACTTGAGAATGAATTTCATTATATTTGTAAAAATACTAATTATTATGGTATCAGGCTTCTTTATCACATACCCTGTTAAAACTGAATGTATAATGCCTATCAATTGAAGATACATAAATATGAATATAGATATATACAGAGAGAAAGAGAAATGTGAAGACAAATATAAATATACATATATACACACATACATTTATATACATATAAATGTGTGTGTATATATATATATATACACATATAAATGTGTATATATATATATACACATACATTTATATGTATATAAATGTATGTGTATATATATATATTAGAATTTCAGGAGTCTATATATAAGTATCCCTGAAAGCTATATTAAACCTTCCAGTTAAGATAATTTGAGGAGTTCTGGCCAAGATGGTGGAGAAGGTAAATGCTGTGCATACCACCTCTCATGACTGCATTAAAACTGCAACTCAGTTATGAACTAGTCAACCTAGATAACGATCTGAAGTTCTTAATATAAAGAAGAGACCAGATGGCAACTGGAATAACGGGGAATATAAAGAGGAGACCAGATGGCAACTGGAAGGAGGAGCAGAGATGGGAAACGGGCTGGTCCCACACCCCCACGTGGTGCTTAAGCACTGGAAGTAGAGATGCCCCTAATCTCCACCCCCACCCCCGACTCCCACCACCAGGAAACAAAGGGACCTAGCCCCACACCAGGACACCCCAGTCCAGCATTCCAATGCCAAGAAGAGGAGTCCCCACAAAATCTGACTGTCAAAATCAGTGGGGATTCTGACCACCCAGGTGAGACAGAAGGAGCCTGGAAATCCAGACAAGCCCTTAAAGGGCCCACACACAGACTCACTCACTCACTCGCACTCACCCTGGGCTCCAGCAGAAGGTCAGCAGCTCAGGAGGTACAAGAAACAAACAGGGAAATACTGAGTTGTGTGGCTTTGGAGTGAGCGCTGGAGGGACAGCTGCCATTGTCCCTTTGCCGGGCCAATTCTGAATCTGAATCATTGGCCTGGTGAGATTGGCTCGCTCCACTGTTACTCCCTGAGCCTCTGCCCCACACAACCTGCAAATTTCCCTTGGCAAACTCGCTGCCTGGCAACCAGCCCCACACTGTGCTTTGCACAGGGGGCCATTTGACAGCAATCAACAGTCCTTGGCTTGTGTGTACCTAAGGGAACACTTTCAGTGGCAGGCAACCAGCCCCAGCTGAGTTGCAGTAGCTCTTAAACAAATCACAGGTGTCTACAGGCCAGAGATGGGCAGCAGTTGACCTTAATGTGATCTTAGAATTTGCAAGTGGCTACAGGCTCAGAACTGTCACATCTGCACTGGCCTCTTGAAATCCTCTGGCTTTAGCCAGGTGACTCCCTGAGATCCTGCTCCATCCAACTCGCTATGCATATTCATGGTTGGGTAACCAGCTCCACCTAGTCCTCTCTGTAGGAGGCTCTTTTAGCAACAATCAACAGGCCTCAGCTCATGCACCTCGAGACAATCCTGTGGACAACCAGCTCCAGTTTGAGTTGCTGTATTTCTGGAACAAACCTTGGGCATCTGTAAGCCTGAAGCAGACCGTGCCTAGCCTCACTCTGATCTGAGACTTTTGTGAGAAGCCACAAGCTCAGCACTGGCGCCAAACCTGAAACTGCATTGGTTGGGTGAAATTTACTCTCTTTACCTGGAGAAATTGTTGAAGTGAAGATAGTTCAAAGTAGAGGATATGTACTTCATTATAATTTTGTGACTCCCTGGGACTCTGTCTCACCCAAAGTCTCTTCAGCTGCTGAGCCTTATGGAGAGCCAGAAGGCAGCCTCAGGCCTTTTGCCTCAGTTCACAGCCTGGTTTCACTCACTCGCCTCTAGGTCCAGCTCATGCAGTGACCAACCATGGATCACTTTGTAGCTCCTACCAGGTAGCCCAGAGTGATCACAGGCAGCAGCTGATCTTGGCCAGCATGGGCGCCCCTCCCAAGGGGCCATAGAACCAACAGACTCAGAGGCTGGCCTCAGATCACAGCAGAGCACCGTCTTATTAGCCCTACAATTGGCACACCCAAAGGGAGGTCTCAACATGTACACGAGCCTCCTGGAGAAAATTTCACTCTATGGGGTCACCCCTCAGGCAGCTGCTCATACGCTGTGAGCATGGCCAGTCCTCACAGCCAGTCAGCCTGAGAGTCAGTCCTGTCCACTGACGTACTAACAGCAATCAAGGCTTAACTACGATAAGGCATCACATACAACTCACACAAGGGACACTCCTGGAGCTGGCATAGGTGATCAGGGAGACTGTGCCACTAGGCCACACAGGACACCTACCACATAAAGCCACCTGGCCAAGACTGGGGGCATAACAAATCGACCTAATACAAAGAAAAAAGAAGAAAGGCAATTACAATGAGAAAACAAAGAAACATGATGCAAATGAAACAATAGGAAAAACCTCCAGAAGAAGAACTAAACAGAATGGAGGCAAGCAAACTACCAGATACAGAGTTTAAAACACTGGTTATAAGGATGCTCAATGTACTTGAGGGAAGAATAGATGATCTCAGTAAGGACTTCAACAGAGAGACAGTAGGCATAAAAAAGGACATAGAAACCATAAAAGAGAACCAGTCAGAAATAAAGAATACAATAACTGAAATGAAGAATACACTAGGAGGAATTAATAGTAGATTAGATGAAGCAGAGGATCAGATCAGCAATTTGGAAGACAAGGTAGCAGAAAATACACAATCAAAACAGCAAAAAGCAAAAAGAATAAAAAAAAATAAATAAGGAAAGTTAAGAGAGCTCTGGGATAACACCAAGCATACCAGTATTTGCATCATAGAGGTACAAAAAAGAGAAGAGAGGATGACGTATTGAGAACCTATTTCAAGGAATAATGACAGGAAAATTCCCTAACCTGGAGAAAGAAATAGACATACAAGTCCAGAAAGCACAGAGTCCCAAACAAGAGGACAAAACAGGCCCACACCAAGACACATCATCATTAAAATGGCAAAGGATAAAGACAAAGAGAAAATCCTAAAAGCAGCAAGAGAATGACAGCTAATTACTTACAAGGGTAGTAAGAATGTCAGCTAATTTCTTAACAGAAATTTTGCAGACCAGAAGGGACTGATACAAAATATTCAAAGTGCTGAAAAGCAAGAATTTACTACTAAGACTACTCTACCCAGAAAGGCTATCAATTAGAATTGAAGGTGAGATAAAGAACTTCCCTGACAGGAAAAAGCTAAATGAATTAATGACCCACAAGCCAGTATTACAAGAAATGTCAAAAGAACTTCTTTAAAAAGAAGGGGAGGGAAACATAAATATGAATGAAATGGCAATAACTATATACCTATCAATAATCTTTAAATGTAAATGGCTTAAATGTTCCAATCAAAAGGCAGAGTGTAGCCTGATGAATAAGAAAACAAGACACATACATATACTGTCTACAACAGACACATTTCAGATTGAAAGACACACAAAGACTGAAAGTAAACAGTTGGAAAAATATATTTCATGCAAATTAAAAGAAAAAAAAAAAGCTGAGTATATAACCATAGTAAACATTTATGCACTCAACATAAGAGCACAAAAATATCTAAGGCAAAAAATTGACCACCGTAAAGGGAGAGATTGACAGTAATGCAATCATAGTAGGGAATTTAAACATCTCATTGAAACCAATGAACATATCTTCCAGACAGAAAATCAACAAGGAAACAGTGGCCTTGGCCTTACATGATACACTAGACCAGATGGATTTAATTGACATTTTCAGAGTGTTTCACCCCAAAGCAGCAGAATATACATTCTTCTCAAGTGCACATGAAACATTTTCCAAGATAAACAACATGTTAGGCCACAAAACAAGTCTCAGTAAATTTAAGCATACTGAAATCATATCAAGCTTATTCTCCAACCACAGTGGTATGAAACTAGATATCAATCACAAAAAATAAAAAATAAATAAAAATAAATACAAACACATGGAGACTAAATAACATGCTACTAAACAATAAATGGGTTCACAGTGAGATCAAGAAAGAAATCAAAAAATACCTTGAGAAAACTGAAAACACGATGACCCAAAATCTATGGGACACAGCAAAAGCAGTCTTAAGAGGGATATTCATTGCAATATAGGTCCACCTCAAGAAACAAAAATAATCTCAAATAAATAATCTAACCTCACACCTAATGGAATTAGAAAAATAACATAAAACAAAGTCCAACGTGAGTAGAAGGAAATAATAAAAATCAGAGTGGAAATAAACAAAATATAGTATAAAAAAATCAATACAAAAGATCAACGAAATCAGGAGCTGGTTCTTTGAAAAGATAACAAAATTGACAAACCTTTAAACAGACTCATCAAAAAAACAAAAAAAGAGAGAGAGAGGACCCAAATTAAAAAAAAAAAAAAAATCAGAAATAAAAGGGAAGTGACAACTGACTCCACAGAAATAAAAAAAGATTGTAAGAAAATATCACAAGCAATTATATACCAACAAATTGGACAATCTATAAAACAAGTGGATAAATTCTTAGAAACATACACTCTCTAAGACTGAGTCGAGATGAAACAGAAAATCTGAACCACCCAATTATCACTAACAAAATTGAATCGGTAATCAAAAAACTCCCAAAAAACAAAAGTCCTAGACCAGATGGTTTCACAGGTGAATTTTACCAAACTTTCAATGAAGAATTAACACCTATTCCTCTCAAAGTATTCTAAAAAATTCAAGAAGATGGAAGGCTCCCAAACTCATTTTATGAGGCCACCATTACTCTGATTCCAAAACCAGACAAAGACATTACAAAATATAGATAGATAGATAGATAGATAGATAGATAGATAGATAGATGATAGATAGATAGATAGATAGATAGATAGATAGATAGATAGATAGATAGATATAGGCCGACATCCCTGATGAAAAAATTCTCAACGAACTATTAGTAAATAAAATTCAGCAATACATTAAAAATTCATACACCATTATCAAGTTAGATTTATTCCTGGGATGTAAGGGGGGTTCAATATCCACAAAGCAATTAATGTGATATACCACATTAACAAATTAAAAGATAAAAATCATATGATTATATCAATAGATGCAGAAAAAGCATTTGACAAAATCAAGTATCCGGTTATAATAAAAACTCTCAGTAAAGTGGAAATAGAGGGATCATACTCCAACATAATAAAGACTATATCATGACAAACCCACAGCTAACATCATACTCAATGGTGAAAAGTTAAAAGCATTTTCCTTAAGATCAGGAATAAGAAAGGATGTCCCCTTTGACTGCTTCTATTCAACATAATGTTGGAATTCCTAGCCACAGCAACAGACAAGAAAAAGAAATAAAAGGCATCAGAATTGAAAGGGAAGAAGTAAAACTGTCATTATTTGTAGATGACATGATATTATATAGAGATAACCCTAAAGATTCCACCAAAAAAACTGTTAGACCTGATAAATAAATTCAGTCAAGTATCAGGATTGAAAATTAATATTCAGAAATTGGTTTTATTTCTATACACTAAGAATAAACTATCAGAAAGAGAAATTAAGAAAACAAACCCACTTACAATTGCATCCAAAAAAAAGAAAAAACCTAGCAGATAAAAAGTCTATACTCTGAAAATTTTAAGTCACTGAGGAAAGAAAGTGAAGAAGATAAAAATGAATGTGAAACATGCCTATGGATAGGAAGAATCAACATTGTTAAAATATCATTACCACCCAAAGCAATCTATAGATTCGATGCAATCACTATCAAAATACCAACGGCATTTTTCACAGAACTAGAACAAATAATACTAAAATATATATGAAACTATAAAGAGTCCAAATAGCCCTGGCAATCTTGAGAAAAAAGAACAAAGTTGTATATATCAAGCTACCTGATATCAAACTATACTACAAAGCTTTAGTAATCAAAATAGCATGGTAATGGCATAAAAAGACGCATAGATCAATGCAAAAGAATTGAGAGCCCGGAAATAAATCCATGCCCATATGGTTATTTAATCTATGACAAAGGAGGCAAGAATATACAATGGGGTAAAGACAATCTAGTCAATAAACGGCACTGGGGAAACTGGACAGATACACGCAAAAAAATGGAAATAGACCATCTTCCTACATCATATACAAGAATAAACTCAAATTGAAGACTTAAATGTAAGACCTGAAATCATAAAAGCCCTAGGAGAAAACATTGGCAGCAAACTCTCTGAGATCGCTCTTAGTAAAATTTTTCTGATAGATCTCCTTAAGCAAGGGAAACAAATGAAAATATAAACAAATGGGACTACATCAACTAAAAAGTTTTTATACAACAAAGGAAACCATCAACAAAACAAAAAGACAACCTACTGAATGAGAGAAGATGTTTGCCTATGACACTAATAAGGTGTTAATATATCCAAAATTTATAAAGAACACACGACTTAACACCAAAAAAAAAAAAAAAAATCCAATTAAAAAATGTGCAAAGGAACTGAATAGGCATTTTTCCAAAGAAGATATACAGATGGCCAGCAGACATATGAAAAGATGCTCAACATCACCAATCATCAGATAAATGCAAATTAAAACAACAATGAGATATCTCCTCACACCTGTCAGAATTGCTGTCATCAATAAATCAAAAAACAAGTGTTGGCAAGGATGTAAAGAAAAGAGACCCTGGTACACTGTTGGTAAGATTACAAACTGGTACTGCCACTATGGAAAACAGTTTGGAGGTTCCTCAAAAAAATAAAAATAGAACTTCCTTATGACCCAGAAATTCCACTTCTGGGTATTTATGCAAAGAAAACCGAAACACTAATTTGAAAAGATTTATGCACCCCTATGTTCACTGCAGCACTATTTACAATAGCCAAGATCTGAAAGGAACCTAAGTGCCCATCAATAGATGACTGGATAAAGAAGAAGTTATATACAATATATATAGAATACAATATTACTCAGCCATAAAAAAAAAATGAAATCTTACCATTTACAACAACATGAAATGTACATAGAGGGTATTATGCTAAGTAAAATATGTGAGACAGATAAAGACAAATACCATATGATTTCACTTGTATGTGGAATCTAAGGAACACAATAAATAAAGAGAAACAGACTCACATATGCAGAAAACAAATTGGTGATTGCCAGATGGGAGGGGGTTTGGGGGTCTGGGTGAAAAAGGTAAAGGAATTCAGAAGTACAAATTGGTAGTTACACAATAATCACGGCCATGTAAAGTACAGCATAGGGGATATAGTCAATGATATTCTAATTGCTATGTATGGTGCCAGACTAATTGGGCTATCACTTCATAAATTATATAAATGTCTAACCACTATGCTGAAACTAGTATAAAATAATATTGAACATCAACTCTAACTGAAAAATAAAAATTAAAAAAAGATCATTTGAAAATGTTAACCTAAATATTAATTATCTTATCAAAACTAGTGTTCACATTGATAGGATTTAACGTTTGGGGGAAAGGAGGCATTTTAAATTATGAATTAGTTAAATCTCAAAAAATGCTTTACTTTTTTATTAATTTGGTTTTCTAATTTAATTAGGTTATTCCTAATTCAAATGTCTTCCTTTTACACAAAGAGGAGATACTGGAAGAAATTTGAATAAGGTCAGTGCTTGGCACTTTTTCTAAATATCCCCCTTTATTTCCAATACTTAGCAAACCTCATTTGCCCTTTCCTCCTCCTTCCCCTCCCACCCGGGAGTGCAAAACATATATGAGGACATTTCTGATATTGACCCTAATGGCTTCTGGAATGCCCAGTACTAACCCTTTCTTTGTGCCAACTATCTAGTAAAGAATATGATTCTGTTCTGTGAATGCTCTTTACTTTAGCAAGGCCTGGAGGTTCCCGCTGTCATGTTAAACAAGAGTTGGAGACTTGGCAGCCCAATGCATGGCTGCTTCTGTACCACACCACAGCAGCCAGAATCTTGGCAGCCAGTCAAAAGCTAATGAAAATTTCAAAGGTACAAAGCTCTTCTCAGAGCTCTGGAGAAGAGAGCTTTCAGTAGGATCATAACAGGTGCATCAAAGTAATCCAAAAGTGAGAAGGGGGAGGTTTCTTGGACCTAGCGAAAAATAAAAATTATAAAAATAAACATTCACACATAATCCCTGTTCTATATGTGTCAAAAAGCTCCTTTCAATAATCAACACATAAATGCAAAAGATCAAAACAGATCTGCACAAACTACAAGAGGCCATATGCATCGAATTTTTTTAGGTTTAAAGTATAAACACATATATCTGCAGCTTAAAATCCCTCACTTTGGAATTTGTTTCAAATCGCAAAAACAGAACAGCTGTATCATACTTTGGTATTAAACTGCATACAATATATTTTTAACGTGCAAAACATATGTGGGAGACAACGAATACAGACTTTATCTGGGTTCTGCATTTCTTGACAGCAATCCAAAGAGGTCAAGATATTTTTTTTCCAATATACTCTTAGAAACTGGAACAGAAGGAATAAAAGCAAGAGCTTTCTAATTTTTCAACCCCTATCTCCATTTCTGCTACTGAGGTCTACATTATTCAGACAATTAAGTGATTGGTAATGTAGGATTAACAGAAATTGTGAAAGTTACCATTTCTATCTGCTGTAACTAGGATAGGAATGCTGAAAGGGGGCAATAAATAAGTAAAGAAGAACAACTCAAACAACACTGCCAATTGAAGAATAATAAATGATATATCCCCCCACCCCCGCCAAAAAGGAAGAATTGCTGAAATCAGAAGAGAAGAAATTGGACCTTAATGTTGATTCTATTACCAAATTTAAATTTGGGCAATTTATTTAAGCTCTCTGGGCTTTTACTTTCCCATTTGGAAAACACTTCTCACGTTTGTTATAGAGTATAAACTAGTTAGTGTTCAGTGCTTCATATTTTTCTTAAAAATCATATCTTTTTTGTTTTTTTCATACCTTTAGCAGTTTCTTTATTTCATAGTTTCAAAACAACAAAAATGCATATGTTTAAAACAAATGCATATGCATGTAGAAGGGCATGATTTCACAGCTCTAAGAAATAGGACAGGAAGATTTAATAGACTCTAAAATGACATTTTTATATTTACAGTCTGGATTTCTACAAGCCTTAATCTGAGTCTATGCTGGTTAATTCCATCTTATTCATAAATTTTTTTTTTCATTGAAAGTACAAATTTTTCCAATTCATCCCATAATGCAAGGTTTTAGGTGCAGCACTTCCACTTTGTTCACAGTCTGCCTGATCTGTTTTGTTTCACTAGACGGCAAACTCTCCGAGCACGGGCTCTGACTCATTTACAATGCAGCGCCACGCTGTGGTTGCACTGAGAAAATGTTCCGGAAGTAAAAGCATCTCCACGTGTACTTAGACGTTTGCTATGACATAGCAACATCATTTAAGCAAGAAGATGTCATAGATGTGTGGCTCTTTCATATACAGATTCATATGCAGAGTGCCACATTTTGGAGCTTCCTATTTTGAAAATGATTATTTAATACAGTCATTATTTTAGCATATAGTAATAACCTCAGTAGCAGATTTTGTTTTCGCCAGCAGCAGCATTTTATTCTAGGCAATTTGTTCCAGAGAAATAAATGACATATTATCACATTTTTTTAAAAAAGTAATCTCTCAAAAATACTTTAAATGTAAAGTTTCTTTACATTTATTATATTAGGTTAGTAGTTGGTTATAAAATTAAATACAGTAGATAGCAATGGAATAATTTTTAACTAGACAATTGAAGAGTTTATAGAAATAACATCAGATTTAGATTTAATCTAAACCACCATTCGTTGGCTCTATAATATTAGGTAAATGACTTAATCTCTAAGTTTTATGCCCTAATCTGCAAAATCAGGGAAATAATAAATGTGCTTTGACTTACAGAAAGTATTAAGTAATAAAAATCTAATAGTAATTCTAGAACATAATAAATAATTGTCCTTAACTGTCATTTCCTATCCTAACAAAAGATAAGGAAAATGAGTTCTTAGGGCTCAGTTATCACTTATAATAAACTCATAGCCCCAGGTACAGTATTGTATTATTATAGCAATTCCCAGAAAATAAATTACTTTATTGTTTTCTAAATTCTCTCCAAACTTCCTTTAGTTTCAGTATGGTAGAAAATAAAACTTTTTCCCTTGAAATGAACATTTTAGGAAAATTATATATGACCTCATTAAGTAAAGAGTTATTTTTTAATTGAACATAATTCTCTGAAAAAAACCTGCATCCTGAATCTTAGACTTTACACCCTAACCCTCCCTAAAGGCTCACAGGTATATATACTCCCAAAACTAATGAACTACACATGAGGCCCACTTTTTAACAAAGACCATATTGATATTATAAATTTTGTCATGTATGCATAATATTTTTTCATATATATAAAATATAGTCAGTAGAGTACATTTAATACATTTTTCTTTTTCACTCCAAAAGTTTATCTTTATTAAAAAAGCAGAGGATGGGAATTTTATATGTGAGAAAATAAACTTGATAATTGTAATATATTCTGAGGAAATCAAAAAAGGATACTAAACTCCCAGTTCATTCCATAATAAGCAAAAGTAAGCAATATAGCTGAGGAGTTCATCTGATCTGACATTGTTTGATTATATATTTTTCTCTAACAGAATCACCATCACCAACATAATTATAGTTTCACCAAGCCAAATGTCAGCTAGTGGACAGGTTATTCACAGTTTTGACACGGAGAGGCAAGACAATGAAAAAGTGAAAGAAATCTCACTTATTTTTTTGCCAAACTTAGTGTCAGGAGAAACTTTATCATCATCATCTGTCAGTCACTGGGTCGCTCTCTCATTGTAAACTCCACAAACAAGACAATTACTATTACTATGATTAAATGGCCATAGGTTTAAAATATTTCAGTAGTTGCTAAAATAACTGTTAAATGTTGATAGTAAAGCATCAAATTAAAAGTGCAAAATTCTCAGATAATTATTATAAGTTTAAAATAACCAGCAAGTATAACTGTTTCATGTGCTTTGGCATCATGCCCAAGTATAATGCCAAAGCACATGAAACAGGTATAGAAACTGATAAGGCTTAACCATGTCTTTAGAGATATAGCAAAGACAGCCTGTTTTAATTTTAAAAAATTAAATCTTATACAATCGCTTGCAGGGTATACAGTTTGTACTGCTGACAACTACCATCATTATATAATTTACTCTAGCCATTGCTTTCTGATCATCCATCTAACACAAAGTTACTAAGGACCTTGTTTATGTTAGGTGAGAGCTGGAAAGATAAGTACTGGAATACAGAGATATAAAACAATGCTAGCATTGGCTCTGGAGTGGTTTACTGCCACATGGAATTTTTAGTTTAGTCCTATTTCCATCAATATTTCCATGAGGGGAACAACTTCAAGCTCCCCCAGTAGCATGACATGTCCTACGCAGAAGCATGAAGGTACCACTCGGTAGAATTTAGGTCTGCAGACCCAGTAGGAATCAGAGGTTTCAAGGAATCATTGTTACGATGCAAGGTTTCATAGGCAAGAGTCAATAGAAAATAATATTTGGGTATAATAAATATTTTCAATTTTCTCTTTGGTAGTATGAGTTAACTGATCCAGACTTCTCATTTTGCTGTGCCTGTCTTTGTAACATAAATAACAACCCAGGTAATGAGGAGCTGTCATGAAGTCATGAGATTTCAAATAGGCAGGTGAGAATATAGTCCAGGAACTGGAGAAAAACTAACCAGAGTCCATGTCAGTTCAAAGGCTGAGTTCTCAATAGGTGGGATGATCAGAATCCACAATAATGACAAACACAGGAAAACACAAACTCAAGGTTAGCAGAGTTATAGTTAATAACCAATGAATTTGGTGTACTCTCCTTTCTTTCCTATTGTTTTGGGGTCCTCCTGGGCTTTTATCTCATGTCTGAAGTCATGAAAAGCAGAACTCATTCCTATAGCAAAAGAGACAGCTATGCCTTTGGGAAGGAGGATGGGAGTAAGTTTCAAAACTTTTACAATAAGCCATACTCAAATCATCTACAATTTTTTTTTTTATTTTGTTATGTGAACTTATTGATTTCTTATTTTTATTAAATTTATTGGGGTGACATTGGTTAACGAAATTGTATAGGTTTCAGGTGTACAATTCAACATCCACTATCACCACTATTATTCAATATAAAGTTGGAAGACCTAGCTAGAGCTATCATGGAAGAGAGAGAAATAAAAGGCATATAAATTGGGAATGAAGAAGTCAAATTGTCACTTTTTGCAGATGGTATGATTCTCTATGTAAAAAACCCTGAAGACTCCACCAAAAAACCTATTAGAAACAATAAATAAACACAGTAAAGTTTCAGGGTACGAAATCAATATACAAAATGTAGAAATTATTAATTTATAACATACCACCCTTTTTCACATGGAATTAAATTTATATAACAATTTATGATTTTTAAACAGGAGATATGGGATGATCATAATCCTGTTTAGATAATTTCTACTTAGTTGTATATTATATGAAAAAAGTAAAATCTATTGCTTCTCAAAACTTATTGGACAAATCTTAGATGCTTTTGGAAAATGAAAATAACTGGGTCAATTTCCAATGACTTTAATTAATTAGGTTTAGAGTAAGATATCTAGAAGTCTGTATTCTTAATAAATTTCAGGTAAATCTGGTATTGGTTGGTCTGAGAAGCAGGCTTGGAGAAGCATTGATCTATTATGAAAAATACAATTATTTAAACACCTGTAAAAAGAACAGGCATTAAATGCACTCAAACTCTATTATCAAGACTTCCACCAAAATGGTTCAAGTTAAAAGTCTCATGTAATGTAAAATTCTTTTAATTTGGGGGTAATGCTAATAATATTTTTAAACATAAGTTCATTTGTTTGGCTTCTTCCTCCTGCTTTCCTACTAAATAGTGTATACATTCCACCTTTTCCTTAAAAAAAAAAAAAAAATACTGTGCTTCCATATCCCATTTCCAATAATTAATATAAGTATAGCTCCTAGCTCATTTTTAGTTGATTTTTATATTGAGTTTATATTAACTTTTCTTGTGCTCAAATAGAAACCAGGAATATATTTTTAAAAAATAAATAAACAGCAGCAGTTTGGTGTACTTCTACAATGTACTACTTAATCTTGGAGACATTACTCACCCTGTTTGAACTTTATTTTCTATTATATAAAAAATGGGATAAGGCAACACAGGGTCATTGTAAGAATCTAAAACAATAATTAATGTGAAAGTTCTTTAACAAATGAAAAGGTGTTGCAAGAATGTGAGACATTACACCTGTCATACCCTCATTTGAATTATGCTATTTAAGAATGAATTCTTGGTCGTTTTAAAGTAATATTTTAAACAAAAATAAAATTAAAGTAAAATTTTAAATCAAAAATTCAGAACAACAGAGCCTTATTTCTGCTATTGAATAGAAACAAATTCATTAACTTGAAGAGAAAAGTTATTTAATTTGTTAATGATTCACACAAAGCATAACTTGTAGTTTAAATTTCTCTTAATACTTCCCCTATATTGTTAAAAAGAATCTTAGTCCAATACTGAAGAACAAAATTTTAATGAATTTTTGTCTTCAGTTGCAAAGCTAAACAAAACTATGGTATTTGATACAAAGAGGACTATTTCTAGAAACCCTCTGCCACCTAGTGTACAAAAGTCATCGTAGGGATCTTCAGTTTAATTGCCTTACATTGTCATCAGAGAACTATCTTTGAGTATGATCAGGTCAGATTTGAAGTTATAATTTGGAGTGGGAATAATATACACACTGCATTTTCTAAAGAGCATCTGGCCTGAGAATCAATACAGCATTTCATTTTCATTGCAGCAGCTCTTCAAATTAAAGTCCCATTTATAAATGTTTTAAAACGACAGTAAGGGACTCATGAGTATGTTTTAGTCTTTCATTAATATACGCCTCTTGTGTGGTGCAACTACTAAATAAGTCTCTTCAACCGTTCAAAGTGCTAATTAATGATCCAATAAAGCAAAGCCTAAGGTATCTTAATGGCAGCAAAAT
The DNA here is from genome assembly GCF_000325575.1 of Pteropus alecto. Taxonomy (NCBI): domain Eukaryota; kingdom Metazoa; phylum Chordata; class Mammalia; order Chiroptera; family Pteropodidae; genus Pteropus; species Pteropus alecto. The sequence goes on along the minus strand of NW_006436811.1, from coordinate 19,932,361 downwards.
ATAACTCTTTAACTTGGAAAGTAAAATATTAAATATTTCCTTCAACTAGCTCTAAAGCCTATGCATATAGTAAATATCAAGGGGTTAAAAACAGCAAATATTCTTTATAATTTTACATGCAAAATACCTTCTCATCTGTAATTTTTAGCTTTAGATTTAAATGTTTTCAGTTCAGTTTTGCATGGGAGTGGAGGGCAGAACTTGAGGGTTGGCAGTGAAGGAGTTTGTAAAGCTGTACTATTAAAATACTTTTAAAAATAAAAAGTCAACCATGCCATGCCTTCTCTCTTGGCCTATCATTAGTTTTTGAACTGCATACTTTTCTGCCAATTTGCCAGAGGCAGAAGAGAGAGAGATGAGTGAAAGCTATGCTCTGCCATGTAGTTCAGAGAAGTAATGATTCATCCACGCTCTTAAACAGTCCACAATGAAACAGAACTCAGCAACATGCTTTCACCACCATTCTGACATCTGTAAGAAGAACCAGATGGCCCTCATTTCAACTTGGTCCGCCAGGTCTGGTATTGAGATTGCATCTCCTTCTCTTCAGTTGCCTCAGCCTGAGAGAAGGTTCACATGCATACGTCTCCAGTAAAATGTTCGTCTAATGGGCATGTCTTTCTTGCACTTTTGCCCTGCTAAACCTGCCTCTCTTAGGGACTTACGATGGCATGATGACTTATTATCTTAATGCTCTATGCAATTATTGAACTATTCTCCTGAGATCATTTTAGCACAAGAACCATTAAAATTAGCAAGAATTATAAGGCAAAGTGCAAATAATAAAAATAATAATTCATCTCTTTTTTTTTTTTAATTCACTAAGCCTCCATTTGATGGCCAAGCCAAACTAGTAGCAAAGAGCATGCATCAGCTAAATAAAACATTAGCTTAAGCAAGAGATGTCAAGAATTTCTTCTAAATTACATGTCATGATAGCTGGTTGGCGAGCACTGGGATAAAAATCAATGTGATAATTGTAAAGGATATGTTGGCACGTTGGCATGGCAATGGGACTATGGGAGAAAAAAAGACCATGCTTGAGTACAAACAATGCTGAGAGCAATACTGCTTAACCTTTCTGATGACAAACATACTGTTCAGAGATTGTCTCTGAAAACAATGACTTTTAAAAATGCTGAAATCCTTGGTAAGAAGTAATATTTATATCACAAACCAGTACAAACATACACATGACCAGGTATATAAGCATGTGGGTGTGTTTATGTAAAACCAAATAAAGAGTTTTATATAAATAATACTTAGGTTTAGTGTAAATTATGTACTTTGCTTTATTTTGTTCTTTTTTCAGTTTAAAAAGATGGTTTTTAAATTGATTTCATAATCCTTTAATGGGCCATAATTCCACAATTTAAAAAATATATTTTTAACTATCTCCATTTATTAAATTTTATGGCCATGATGAATCATTGAAACTAACATCTCGATACTTACAGTTTTAAAATGATTTATCAGCAATAATTCTTATAAACAGACGTTCAATTTTTAACATTTCCGGTTTCCATTAAAATTACCACAAATTAATCCGTCGTTAAATACTTTGTTTCTAAATACCTTTTACAGATAATTTTTTACAAAAAATGATAACTACGTTTAACCATCTGCTTTGTAAGAAGAAAGCAGAGAACACTATCGTATATTTATTTCCTACTCTATTTCAATTGGTTTGCTCTTATTTTTACATTTAGTTCACTTACTTTCCACAACAATCCAGTGAAAGAAAAGTATTATTACCTCTTTTTCTGAATGATGGAACTGAGACTCAAAGATGCTCAGCTAACAAGCCTAAATCACTCATTTACCAAATAGAAGACAGAATATGACTACAGTCTTCTAAATCCAGGTCTCTTTCCTTAATATCATGTTAATATTCTGTGCTACCTGCTATGGCTTCTGATAATTTATATATTGCTTTATAAGATCTTACATGTAAATAAATAAATAATTCTGTGTTTGAATGTTTATATTTTTAGTTCACAGGTCATCTGCTTATCCATGCCCATGGAGCCAAGGCAGAAAATGCATCCAAGGTGAGAACCTTGACAATGAGGAATGTGAAACTCTGAAGTGCCCAACCACAAAGAGCCATGGTCATGCTGTGGCACTGTGGTGTGCAAAGATTTGGAATATGGGCACTGTGGTAAGATTGGTTGGATTCAAACCCTGGTGCAACAAAAGAGTAGGTATGTGGCTTTGTATACACCAGCTCCACAATGTGCAAATAATGATAATAATAATGGTCCTCATCACAAAACGTTACCACAATGCCCAGTACATAGCAAGCATTCAATAAATATTACTTACTAGAACTATTTCTCCTGCTGAGATGTAGTTATGTGGCATTTAAAATTTATAACATGAACATATACAACAACTGAATTACTTAAATTCTGTTTTTATTATTTGTGAACCATCAGTTTGATTTTATGTCATCAGCAACATGTTAAAAATCTGTATATTCACAGATATATTTCATTGGACTTTGTTCAGGAACATAAGAAAGAACTGTATCAAGGAAAATTGTGAATGCTGTGTAAACTTTGATTTAATTCAAACCAACAAACAGTTGTACCCTGGAATGTGTTCACAGCGTCGGATGGCTCAGATTTCAAAAGCAAAAGCAAAATCAAAGAAACAAACAAAACATTCCTATTTCTGAAGAAAAAAAAAAAAAAATATAGGCCTGGGTGTCATAGGGATTTACTCCTGCTAACATGTGGTTTGTATTAAGAAAAAAAAAAAACAGAAAACTGCTTGCTATTCATGTTCTTGATATTTTTTATTCAATGACTAGGGTATGAAAATCTTCCCACATTATTTCAACTTAAGGGAATTTCAAAGATAAGAGAAAAGAGCAGAGAGATTGGCCTCTACACTAAAACCTAACAGCTATGCAGTTCATCCCTGACTTGAATAATGAATATATAACGATTTAAAAAGGTAATGTGATTTTAAAAATTAAAAGGAGAAAAATTTATCATTACAGTTAAGAGTTCAAGATATTCCAGTCCATTTTATCTTGTAAAGATACTGTGGAAACAAATGAAGTAATAACTTTGAAATGTGTAAAGTATATATATTACACATAAAGATAAAAAAATTAAAGATAAATATAGCTCCTGACTTATATACCTAAAACCTGCCATATCATTTCAAATCATTAGAAACAATCAATATTAGAGGATATTTTAAAATATATAAGTAAAAATAATTTCATAATCTACTTTTTAAAATCAATCCTATCTATAAAAATTGTCTTGCCATTTGACTTACTTATATTCTTATCTCTAAGTGGCTTTACTTTTATCTCTGTTAACAAAAGAGATTAAGCATAACCTGAACTTTGTACCAGAATAACTACATTAGAGATTAAATAATAGGAAATACAATCTTGAAGATATTATAAGGGCAAAGTGGATTGCTGTGCTCTAATGAAGAAGGCTAGAAGGGGATAATCTACAGGTTTTCTATAAATTCCTTTCTCTCAGTTTCACTAGTGTAACATCAATTTGAGTGACATATGTTTATTATTTTAAACTTCTGACCCTTAAGGTTTGGGTCTTGTTTCCTTACATGGCAGGAATGTGCTATGGAAAAAAAAAGAGTAGGGAGACATGTAAATAGCTACTTAAATGGGCTAATCCCATTTCTTATAAATCAAATATCATTCAGTTTTAGGCTCATAAATTTACAAATGTTATATCTTTATTTTTCTGCAAATAATATCAAAGTGTATATATATATATATATATATATATATATATATATATATATATATATATACACACATAGATAATTTTCTA